>NW_025335289.1:1145447-1172430 GCF_004798865.1 Varanus komodoensis
GGCGCGGCGCGGCCGCGCGTGCCTGCAGCCTGCCGGGGCCGGCGAGGAGCGGGCCCGCGTGGGAGGGCGCCGCGGCTGCCCGGGTTTGCGTCTGCGGGCGGGGGCTCCTCAGGCCGCCGGGGGCTTGCGCAGGCACGGCAGCGGGGAGAGGCCGGCCTGCGGGGGGCAAAGGGAGACGGCGGGGGAGAGCGCCCAGGAAGGGGCTGGCGGCCCGGATGATGGGAGTCGTGATCCCACCTGTCCGGAGGGCCCTGCGTGGCAACCGCTGTGCCGGACAGTGAGTCCGTGGCTGCTGCCGTGGCACACGGGTGGTGGTGTCCTCCTTGGTTCTCTGGAGCCCACGAGCAGCTCGAGGGCTCCTGGTCTGGAAGCCAGGCACAGGCAAGTGGCCCTGAGCGGGGCCGTGCGGCAAGACTTGCTGGCGGAGCGGCCACCGGAGGCGAGTTCTGGCTAGCCAAGGACGTCACCTGGGGACACTCCGAGCCCAGGACCCTCTCCTCTCGCTGCAGGTGTCGTTTGAGGACGTGGCCGTCTACTTCTGCCGGGAGGAATGGGAAGAGCTCGCGGGATGGCAGAGGGACCTTTACCGGGCGGTGATGATGGAGAACTACGGGGCGATTGTGTCCTTGGGTAAGCGTGGCAGCTCCCCGTCCACTGGGACTCTACTCACCCTGCGCCAGGATTGGCTCCTGCTCCTGGTGGAAGGAGCTCCAGAGCACTGCCCCAGATGGGGCTCAGCGTCCCGGTGGGCCAGCCAGGTGGACGCCCGCACGAGCTGGAACAGCAAGGGAGCCGAGTTCCCCTCCCCGCCTGGCCCCAGCCCCTTGGGGGGCAGCGGGGTGGGCTGGCCGGGCTAACGTGTGCCGGGAGGTCCTCTCTCTGCTCTGGGAGCTGGAGGGCTGTGGGATGCAGGAGGAAACAGCCCGGGCTTTGTCGCCGTCTGTCCCCACAGCAGGCCGCTCCTCTGCCAAGCCGGAGATCATCAGCAAGCTCGAGCGGGAGGAGGCGGCGTACGTCGGCGAGCTCTGGAGGCCCGGCAGCTGGACGGAGCCCCCGAGGCCGTGGCCGGGTCAGCCCCATTGCTCTTTCGCCCCTTCTTCCGAGGAGCTGGGGGGTGGGGGCGCTGCCTCCCTCTCTCTTTGTGGTGGCTCTGTGAGGTAGGCCAGGCCCCTGCGCCTGTGAGCCGCCTGGCTGGGCCGTATCCTGCCCAGCCTGGCTGCTGTGGCACAGGGGCATTGGGGTCTGGCCCTTGTGGGAGAAAGCGGGTCACTCAGGAGCCCTTTGCTGCCATTGAATCCCGCAGAGAAGGGCAGCGGCGCCCACTGGCGCCCCCTCTGTCACGCCCCGTTGCCGCACCCGGGTCTCCTGCGGGCTTTCGAGCCACCTCCCCAGCTAGCAGGGTTGGACTGCAACATCCATCATCCAGCCAGCATGGGCAGTGCGCAGGGGCAGCGTGGGCAGCGCGCGTTGTGCTTCAGGGGGCCGTGGCCGCACCCCTCCGCATCCCCGGGAAAGTGCTGATCGGGGGGGCCGTTTGTCTTCCACCCTGCAGATGATGGCATCAGGATGGCGGAGGAGGAGGAGGAGGAGGGTGAGGCGGTCCCGGCCCGGCAGCCCCCCACCCGGCGCAGGGGGAGGAAGAAGAAGGTCGCCGCCCCAGGGCGGGAGGGGCCGGTGACGCGGGCGGCCAGCAGGCCCCCCAGGGCGCCCAGCCTCCCGCGGGTGACGCTGAAGATGAACCCGCCCGAGTGCCCCGAGTGCGGCAAGCGCTTCCTGAGCAACGTGGCCATGACCATCCACATCCGCACCCACACGGGCGAGCGCCCCTTCCGCTGCCACCTCTGCCCCAAGGGCTTCCCCTCCATGGGCGACCTGAAGCGGCACCTCAAGACCCACCTGCGCCCCCGGGAGCCGGCCTCGGCCGCTGCCTCCCGGGACGCGGCCGCCAAGGGCAAGAAGAGCCTGGCCGCCCGGCTGCAGCTGCTGCGGCACCTGCAGCGCCCGCCCGGCCCCAAGAAGCCCCACACCTGCGCCCAGTGCGGCAAGAGCTACGGCACCCGGCAGGGCCTGCGCAAGCACCTGGGCACCCACTCCACCGAGCGGCCCTTCGCCTGCGCCCAGTGCGGCCGCCGCTTCCGGCTGAAGCAGATCCTGGTGGCGCACCTGAGCTGCCACCTGACGGAGCGGCCCTTCGCCTGCGGCCAGTGCGGGAAGCGCTTCGCCCAGGAGCGCGGCGTGCGCAACCACCAGCGGGTGCACACGGGCGAGAAGCCCTTCGCCTGCCTGGCCTGCGGGAAGCGCTTCGCCTACAAGCAGCACCTGGTGAAGCACCTGCGCCTGCACACGGGCGAGCGCCCCTTCTGCTGCGCCGAGTGCGGCAAGGCCTTCCGCGACAAGATGACGCTCATCATCCACACGCGCCTGCACACGGGCGAGCGCCCCTACCGCTGCCCCTTCTGCAGCAAGACCTGCCGCCAGAAGCAGCACCTGAACAGCCACCTGAAGGTGCACCGCGGGGAGCAGCTGCCCCCCGACGGCGGCGGCGGCCTCTCCCTGCAGCGGGCGCGGGCCAAGGAGAAGCCCTACGCCTGCAGCCAGTGCGAGAAGCGCTTCCGGGACAGGAAGATCATGCTCGCCCACCGGGGGACGCACGCCGAGGAGCCCCCGGCCAAGGGCGCCCCTCCCCAGGCCGAGGCGAAGGCCGCCGGCCGGGGCGAGGGAAGCGGCTCGAGCCGGAAAGCAGGGCTGCCGGCCGGCCGGGCAGCCCCTCTGCCCCGGAAGGCCTCCTTCGCGTGCGCCGTGTGTGGAAGGAAGTTCACGCAGGGGAAGTACCTCACCTTGCACCAGAAGCGCCACCGGTGAGGAGGGGCAGGGCTCCCGCTGGAATCCGTGGCCGGAGGGCTTGGCCGGAAGGAAGGAAGGCCCGTCGCAGCTCCCGCCCGGCTGGGGCCCGAGCGTCCGCGCACAGACTGAGCTGGCTGGGCCTGCAGGCACTCGAGACGTTCTCCGCGTCGCGTCTTCCAGTGAGAGTCCGCAGGCGGCGGGGCCGGGGGAAGGCGGGCCTGGCGCATCGACCAGCCGCTTCCAGTGGTTCCCTCTCGGCCAGGACCAGCACGTCGCCCTCGGTGCCCGTTCAAGACGGAGCCACCTGAATTCCTTTGCATCGTGACAGGAAAGGGTGGAGAAAGGGGCAGCGAATCCGGACATGGGCTGGGCGATGCTGGGGAACATAAATCCGCTGGGGCGCCGTCTGCGTGAAGCTTCCCCCCCGGCATTCCCGGGGGGTTCCTGCTTGCACCCCTGCCTGCCACACAGGGACGCGGCATCGGCCTCTGCAGGGCCCAGCCGGAACCAAGGAAGAGCAAAGTCGGCCCGCTTCTGGTGTCCCCTTTTGCATGTGGGGGGCCCGCAAGGGGGGGCATGGCCCTCTCTGGGGCTTCCTTTATGGGGCCAGTCCATCTCCTTTTTGGGTTTCTTCCGGCAGTCCGAGTCATACTGGCCCTGAAAACTCTTCTGTGGGGAATCATTCCAAGGAGCTGCTCTTGGGCTGATCTTCCAGGTCGGCGGCTTCTGACCGGCCTCCCTAGAAGCCCTCTAGGCCGCCGCATCTGGGGGGTTCCCTCGGTGAATCGCACCCTTCGCAGGAGCAGGAGATGCCCGCTGGCTGTCGCGACTGCTGCCGCCTCCCCGGGCAGCCCGCAGTCTTGTTGAGGCTCCGCACACTCCTCTTGCCCAACTCTGCCTTCCCCCGGGGATGCTGGGGGCGGGGGCGATGCACGCCTCTGCAGGGCACCCAGGTGGGAAGGTCGCACCCGGGATCATGGCACTCTGTTTGCCCGCAGAAGCCTCGTGGAGCTTTTCTGGACCTCTTTCCCGAAGTTTCTCTGACTCCGTGCCCCCAAAGCCCTCCCCAAACCACACCTTGAGCCCGCCTGTAGCAAACACTGGAATAAGCAGGTTTAGGATGAAGACGGAGCCCTGGCCAGGCCGCCGGGAGGGGCAGCCCCGTTGCAGAGTGGGGCCACCAGCGAGCTTGGACCTGCTGAGCAGCCAGGCGTTGGCCAGGCTCCCTCCCTCTCTCGGAAGACCTCTCCCCTGCCTGTTCACAGAGGACCATGGGCTGCCCGCCTGTCCTGCTGGCTGAGCTCGGGGGGGGGGGGGCTGGGTCTCGCCCGCCTTGTCGGGTGCTGGGCTGGTGGCCGGCCGGTCGTAAACGGGGGTGGCCTCTCACCACCCTGGGGTCCCCCGGGCCGATTGAAGGTTTTCGGGGGAAGGGGGACAGGCGCAGAAATGTCCCCATGGAACTGAGAGCGCTTTCCGCCAATGCTTAGCAGAGCTCATCCGTGCAGCCCCTTCGGAGAGCACCCCACTCTTCCTCCCCACTGGCCAAACCGCTGGTGCCGGCGGGAGTTGGGGTCCAGACCTCTTAGAGGGCTTCCCCTTGGGGGGACTGTGCAGAAGCATCAGCCCCCCCGAAGGGCCCAAGCGGGAGGTCTTCCAGCCGGGTGTGGGCACCGCAGGGGGCGATGCATTCCTAGGAGGCCCTGGCGCGCCCCAGAGTCTCTGCCTCCCCTCCACGGGTAGCCCTTTTGCACAGGAGGGAGCGTTCCAAAGGCCGGGGGGGGGGCAGTGTTGGCAGTTTGTGGTATGGGGACCCAGCGGCTGGGAGTGTGTACGCCCCGCAAGAGGCGCCGCGCGTGAGAGAACAGTGCCATGCCAGACACTTATACAGAATAAACCGCCTGTGTTCACGCCTCCTGTGAGTGTGCCGCCCGTGTTCTTTGCACGCAGTTAGACACACGACGCCGTGACCCGTGCTCAGCCCAGGTGTGGCCCAAGTGCAGCTCTGATCTTGGGCGAGCAGCACCTTTCCGGGCCGCCACAGGCAAGAGGTGCCCACCTGCCATGCTCCAGCCATCCGAAAAATGCTGGACTCAAGCAAGAGGAAGTGGGGACCCTCTCAGCCCCCCCCCCCCGTTCTCGACCGCCCTGTGACCCGTCCCTGAAACAAGCAGTTTCCTGCAACTGGGTTCTGCATTGCCGTTCCCATCATCCGTGTCCAGGAGGCTCGAAATTTTCCGAAGCCTCCGAACTTCCCCCGGGTCCATCGATGAAACCGGGGGGCCTCCGGGCCGCGGTTGCTCTCGGGGGGTGGGGGCTTCCGCGACAGCGCATGCCAGAGTACAGGGGCCGCTTCGGGGGCGCGCGGTGCTCTGGGGGCGTCCTCCAGGCCCCTTACGGGTCGCGGGCCCGTCGCCTCTGGGGGGGGGGGGGGGGCGGCGCCGGCCCCCCCAAGGTGAGCCGTGCAGGTGGGGGGCGAGCAGTGCAGCCCCCCGCGCCAGGCCCCACGCGCGCCGGAGGAGCAGGAGGAGGAGGGGGGGGCCGGCGGGGGGGGCTCGCCTCGGCCGGCCAAGCGGATCCGGTTCACGAGGCGACGTGGCGCCCCGCCCGGGCAGCGCCGTCGGCTCGCGGGAGGCCTGGGCGCGGCTGCGTCGGGACCTGCCGCCGCGCCCGCGCCCGCCGAGCCGCGCCCCCGCCCGGCAGGCAGGCAGGCAGGCAGGCAGGCAGAGGCAGCTCGCCGCCGCGGCCCGCGGAGAGGGCGGACGATGCGCGACGCCGCGGTAGGGCTCCCCCGGCCCCGCTCCCTGCCCCTGCGCGGCCCAGGCGCCGAGCCCGAGGCGCGCCCGGCACCCCGCGGAGGAAGAACAAAGGGGGACGTGCCTCTGGCCATGTGCAGACTGGCTCGGCTCCGGAGGGAGGCTTGGGGAGGGCGGCGAGGCCTGCAAGCGGAGCAGGGCTGCTGCGCGGGCGCCTCGGGGAGGGGGCGGACCGGCGAGTCTCCCGGCGGGGAGCGGGCGGGCTGCGAGGACCCGGCCGGGGCCCCCCGCGCCCCGGGGCAGGCCGAGCTCCGCCTGCGCCGGGGGGGGGGGGGCCGTTCGGCGGCTGGATGCGCGGGGGCTGAGCCGTCCTCGCTCTCCCGCGCAGGGCTCGCCGGTGGCGCTGGAGGACATCACGGTGCGCTTCTCCGCGGAGGAGTGGGCCGGGCTGGCGGAGTGGCAGCGGCGGCTGCACCGGGACGTCTCGCGGCAGAACGCCGAGCTGCTCGCCTCGCTGGGTAACGCGCGCCGGGGCTGCCGTCCGCCTGCGGGGGGGGGGAACTGGGGGTCCCACCCGGGGCCGCGCGGTGGATGCCCCCGGCCTGGCCCGGCCCGGCCCGCGGCGAGGGGCGCCCCCCCAGCTTGCCCGGCACACCTGCTCGCGGGGGAACGTGATAAGGGGAAGCCCCGCTTTTCCCGACGAACCGGAGCTTTCTGCCGTTGCGCGGAAGCTTCTGCCGTTTGGTTCGGGGCCGGGCCACTGGCCGTTGCATTAATTGTTTTGGGACACCACGACATTTGTCAAAAGACCCCGGAGAGGACCCCAGCACCCACAGCTTTGGGCCAACCGGCTTAGAACAGCTCTGCCCCCCCACCCCCCGGCACCTGTTTGGCCAACTGCAGGCGGTATGGGGAGAGGGCAGAACTTCCAGCCGCACTGCCGAATTCAGTTTCGGAGGGATGGGGCCTATCGAAGAGGGCGGCCTTTATGGCCGATCACCAGCTCTTCCGTGGGCGTTTTCTTCCCGGGGGGCGCAAAGCTGCCCGATCCCCCGCGGTGCGAGGAAAGGCGCGGCCCTGGGGGCTCCCGTGCAGCTCGGGGCGGCCCGTCGTCCTGCATCCCGGGCCAGGGGGGCCGTTGCTCGGGGCCGCTCGGGCCGCTTTTGCCCCGTGGAGCCGCGTGAACGGGCGGGGAGGAAGCTGGCCAAGCGCCCGCTCGGGGACCATCTTCTGCTTTGCCGTCCAGCAGGCTGCGATCTCCGGGTGAAGGAGGAAGAGGAGGAGCCGGCCCGCCAGGGCGAGGGCGAGGGCGAGGACGGCACCCGAGCGGCCTTCCTCGAGGCGCTCCTCTGGGGCCTGGAGGCAGGTGGGCCAGATGTGCAGCGGCAGTCCCCGAGGCCGGGCGGGGGGCTGGCGGGGTGGGCCGCGGGCGAGGAGGGGCCCGTGGCGGAGGTGTGCCCCCTCACCTGCCCGGCCTGCGGGAAGCGCTTCAAGAGCCGGGCGGCCCGCCTGACGCACCAGCGCATCCACACGGGCGAGCGGCCCTTCGCCTGCGCCGAGTGCGGCCGCCGCTTCACGCAGAGGCAGCACCTGGGCACGCACCTGCGGGTGCACGGCGGGGAGCGGCCCTTCACCTGCGCCGAGTGCGGCAGCACCTTCCGCCTGCAGAAGCTGCTGCTGACGCACCGGCGCAAGGCGCACTCCGGGGAGCCGCCGCTGGCCTGCGCCGACTGCGGGAAGCTCTTCAACCACAAGCACCACCTGATGACGCACCGTCGGGTGCACACGGGCGAGCGGCCCTTCCCCTGCCCGGACTGCGACAAGCGCTTCACCCAGAAGCACCACCTGATGACGCACCGGCGCGGCCACTCGGGCGACCGCCCCTTCCCCTGCCCGCAGTGCGGCAAGGCCTTCAAGGACCGGGCCGGGCTGCTGATGCACCAGGTGGTGCACACGGGCGCCAGGCCCTTCGCCTGCCAGCGCTGCAGCAAGATCTTCAGCCACAAGCACCACCTGGTCATCCACCAGCGCGTCCACACGGGCGAGAAGCCCTTCGCCTGCGAGGTGTGCCGCAAGCGCTTCACCCAGAAGCACCACCTGCTCAGCCACGCGCGCATCCACACGGGCGAGCGCCCCTACTGCTGCGAGGCCTGTCCCCGCAGCTTCAAGGACCGCATCACGCTGAAGCTGCACGTGCGCCTGCACACAGGCGAGAAGCCCTTCGGCTGCGCCCGCTGTGGGGCCCGCTTCCGCCTGCGCAAGGCGCTGCTCGCCCATCACCGGACACACGACGCCCCTGCCGCGCTCATCTGCACCGAGTGCGGGGACAGCTTCCCGCGCATGCGCAGCCTGGCGGCCCACAGGCGGCGGGCACACCCCTCTGCGCCCAAGGGCCCGGGGGCCCGGCCTGGGACAGCCGGGGCGAGGCGAGCACCGCGGGCCGGCGAGGAGAGGGCCCCGCCTGGGCAGGGAGCAGAGCGGGAGGCGGGCCCGGCGTGTGGCGGAGCGTCCCGGCCGGGCCGAGGTTGCCCGCAACTTGCCCCGGACTTCTCCCCCCTGGAGGCGGATGCGCCCCGGCCGTGAATGGGAGGGCACCGGCTCAGCACGGGCGTCCCAGGCTTCTTCTCGCTGGCCTCGTGGCTGTGGAGACTTCCCGAGGCGCAGCCTGACCTCCAGGGCGGTTTCCCATTCCCCGGCCTCCTGCTTCCGCCAGAGGGCTGCACCGGGCACGCCGCCCACCCGGTTTCTGCAGGAGCAACTGGTGCTGCCACGCTCCGGGAGGACGCTCCTGGGCTCCTCGTGTGTTGCTGCGCCCTTTCCTGGCGCTGCTAAGCAGCGAGCCTGGAGCGTGGCCCTCCTCCCAGCACAGACGGGCTTTCTGGCGACTTGCAGGAGAGCTGAATTTGGGCCTGGCTGCGAGAGGGACCTGGAGCCTCGATTCCGGCTCCCCGGCAGGGGCCCAGCAGCCGTCGCTCCCGCCAACGCCAGTCGGCACATCCCCTCGCGCCTGTCTCTGTAGCCAGGGCCACACGAAATGCGGTGCCAAAACGTCGTCTGCCCCCCCCCCTTGCTCAGCTTCGTGTGTGCATGCACGTGTGTGAGAGAGAAACCCCCCCTCTGGACTGGGACTGGGCATGGTGGGAGGAGCGGGGGCCCCTGTGACCGGCTGCCTGCCCCGCGATGGCGCAAGAGGCTTTCCGTAGAAGAGCTGGCGCCCCGGAGCTCCCTTCCGGAAAGCGCTTGACCAAAGTGTGGCTCGGGGAGGCGGGGCTGGTGGGGGGCCCCTCTTCCGGCGAGCTCTGGAGGAAGGAGCGAACTCCTCCGGAGCCGCTTCGCCGTCCCTCCCTGCCCTTGCGGTGGGAAGTCGCGCAGTCGCTTCCACCACACGCGGCTCCGGTTGCGCCTTGGTGTCTGGACTGGGACCAGGCGCCTCAGTTTCGGGTGATTTAAGTGTGTCCGTGTGGCTGATGCTTGCAGTAACTTTTTCTGCCGCTGAGGCAGCTGAGAGGGAGGCCGGGGGACTCGGGCTCCCTGCCCCCCTGCAGAGGGGCCGCAGGAGTGCCCCACGCGAGGCCGAGGCCTGGGCCCCTCAGCCAGGACCGGCACGGCGTGTCCCAGCCACACAGCCGTGGGCGCGTGCTCCAGGGCCGAGCTGCACCAGGCGACGGTTCTTCCCGCTCTTGCACCCACTTGCTGGCAGAAGTCAATAAAAGGAGTCCGTGTGAAGCTGCTGGCTGGTTTTATTAATGGCAAGAAATGGGCACGGTTTGCGCAGAGGAATGGGGCGGTCGTGTGGGGACACGTGGGGCGGCACCGGGACGGGAGCGGCACTGGGACGGGAGCGGCTCGGTCCCACCGGCAGCTGCAGCGTCGGCGTCCGGTCAGCGCTTGGAGAAGTCGCCACCTGGAACGGAGAGGAGGGAGGAGTCCCAGGCAGGTGGGGGGCCGGGAGGGCGGCGTGCTGGCCCCACGCTGCTGGGGCAAGGCTGGAGGGCCCGCACTGGGGGAGGCAGGCACAGATTCAGCGGGTCGAGAGGAAGGGCTCGACGTGATCTGAGCTGCTCAAAGCCACCCAGGACAAAGGCCTGGGGGTCACAGCGGAGGCGCCAGTGGCAATTGGCAGGCGTCCCTAGAGAGGGACTGCAAACAAACCTGCGGGGACTGAGGCCCACATAAAAATCCGTGGGGCAGCCATATCTGGGGTGCTGCGTACAGTTCTGGGGCGTGTGGTCCATCCCATTACCCCCTCTCAAAGCTCATGGAGGAGAGCAGCCAGCAGGCCGCCCAGAAAAGTGTCTGGTGCGGCAGCTGGGGGCCCCTGAGCTCCTCTGGATGGAGGAGGAGGAGGAGGAAGCAGCCCCACCTGCCAAAAAGGGCGGCGGAGAGAGGCCAGCGCACCTGCCGGACTCCCTGCTGCAAGGAATGGGGACCAGCGTCCGTGGGGCTGGCTTTCAAGGGGGGTGAAGCGCAGCCATGGGGCAGGCCAGTCAGCACAGCAGCGACGAGGAAAGCCAGCGTGGCTTTCTAGTCACCACGGAACCATGGAGTGACTTTGCTCCAAGACGGACTCGCGGCCCCACCTACCTCACAGGGTTGCTGTCGAGGGATAAAACGGAGGGCGGGAAAGAGTGGTGGGAGCCGCTTTGAGTTCGTAGGAAAAAGCGGGGCTTAAATAAATAGTGAACCTCTGCATACAGAGAAACGGGAGCAGAGCGAGTCGGAAGGGGCCTCCCGGGCCATCTAGTCTGACCCCGGCTCCAGCCGGCTCCGCTCACGGCACGCCCCCCATGGGCATATGTGCAGCCTCTCCTTGAGCACCCGCACCACTGGGGCCTCCGCCACCTCCCGGGGATGCCCAGAGAAGTGCATCTGAGCATCAGTCGCCGGGGTCCGGGCAGGCCTATCCGTCGCCCACCTGCCCTGCCTTGCAGAAATCGGTGCAGGGCATCAGGCTGGCGCCCGATTCCGCGCTTTAAGGCTGGGGCGGCAACCCCCTGGCCCCCAGCTCCTGCGCCCCTCCCATCGGTCAGAGCCCCGGCAGCACGTCCAGCTGGGGCCGTGCTGTGGCCTGGGGGGCGCCGGGCTCCTCACCTTGGCAGCTGCTGCACTCGCAGCCGTGGATGATGGGCAGCACCACGGGCTCCACCTCGCCGCCCTCGCAGCGCAGGTTCAGGATGCGGACGGGGCTGACCGGGTCCAGGCGGTAGCTGCAGCAGTCGCAGGAGGTCTGCAGGTAGGGCTCCTGCGAGGGGACGCGCTCAGCAGCCGGCCGGGTTGCGAGGGGGGCGGGGGTGGGGGCGGGGGCGCGGGGGGGCCTCGCTTACCTCGGGGATGACGCTGGTGTGGGAGGCGCAGTGCCCGCTGCAGTGGCTCACCTCCACGTCGGCCAGGAAGCAGCGCCCGCGGGAGATGTTGCGCCGCTCCGTGTAGTGCCGGCACTCGGGCCCCGGCTCCGCTGCACGGGAGGAGGACGGTGGGCACCCCGGCGGGCCGATGGGGGTGGGCGCCCCGCGCGGGGGGGGGGGGGGGCGGCCAGATCCAGGCCGCCGGGGTTCCCGGGAGGCCGTGCCGGGCCCGCCGTCGAGGGTGGGCTGCGCAGCGCCCTCCCCTCCCATTGCTCTCCACAAATGAAGACTGAAAAGCCATGCGCCATTTTGTCCGGAAAGGCCTTCGGACTAAATGACGGGCCCGACTTCGGCACCCACGGTGGGTGTGGGCTGCACCCCTCCCCTCCCGTTCCCAGGCCGTGGGGTTTGCGGGTTCCTAGCTTTTGCATTCCTTTTGCCCCCCCCCGCCACCCACTGGCATGGCACCCCCCTCCCCGAGTGCCCTTGAAGGCAGCCCGGCCAGCCCGCATCCCGGAAGCCCCGGCACTGACCTGTGATGCAGTTCTGGGCGTTGCACGTGCGGAGCTGGCGCAGGGGGGCCGGGCACGGCTCCCCCAGGGGGGCCGGCAGGTGGCGGCTCCTCTCGGACTCGCCCCCCCCGCAGCTGGCACTGCAGGGGCTCCACTCCGACCACTCGCTCACCAGGCATCCGGCTGCGGGGGCGCGGGAAGGGATTAGCGGCCCCTCAGGGCTGGTGGGGGGAGAGCCCCCCAAGGGCTGAGAGTGGGGGGCGGCAGCCTGGAGCTGAAGTGGGGGTCGTCTCGCCAAGGAAAGCGGAGGCACGTCCCACCTTGCCCTGCACGGGCATGGGGCAGGCGGACGGGGCACGGCCGGCTCCTGGCGCTGGCGCGGGAGAGTGCGGGACGGCTGCGGCCACCCCGTGGGAGGAGCGCGTGTCTGGACCGGGGTGCGCGACCCACACCCTGTGGGGAGCCCTGAGGCCCCACGGGGGGCTGCGCAGCTCTCGCCGGCCTGCCGGGGCCGTGCCTGGCAGCAGTCCCGCCAGGGGCCAAGGGCCACGGGCTGGGGGTGCATTCCCCTCTCCCGACCTTCCGCACGTGAGGCGGGAGCCGGCTGCCCCCCAGACCCCGCCCCACCCTCCCGCCCCATGGGCGAGCCCCAGCTGGGGGCACCGCCGGGGTCACGCGGGGGGGGGGGCGGCACTCACCAGGACAGGCCTGCGGGTTGCACTGCGCCACCTCCTCCATGGCATCCGCGGCACACGGTGCGCCGGCGGGGCTCTCGCGGCAGGGCCGGTGCCGCAGGGCGCTGCCCCCCCCGCAGCTGGCGGAACAGGGGCTCCACGCCGACCACTCCCCGTAGCTCGGGCACTCCTGCCCCGGGCACGCGAAGGTGCCGTTCGCGCAGGTGCTGCGGAGGGAGGAGAGGCTCTGGGAAGGCGCCGCGTCCCCCGGAAGACGCTCGGGGGGCTTCAGTCACGACGAGCGGGCCAGCGTCCCGCTGCAGGCCCCCCGCGGCAGAACCACCCCACAGATCAGGGCCGGCCCAGGCAGGCAGGGGCAGAGAGCCGGAGCGGGGGCCCTCCTCTTTCGCACGGGCCTCTCCGGCCGGCCTCTTCCCCCGCAGCTGCTAGTGCAGGAGGACCCCTTTTGGTATGCCGGCCTTGCTCCGCTTCCAGCTTTTGAAGGGGCCGATGGTTTTATCAGCCCGTGTTTGACAGCTCGGAGTCCCGCGAGCCTCCCCGGAGAGCGCCGGGTGGGACGGAAACGGCGCACGGGCCACGCGGGCCAAAGCGACCCGCACCAGCCGTGCCTCTCCAGGCCTCCCACCGGCTTCCCGGAGCGCGTGCCCCGCCTCGCCCAGCCCCCAGGCCCCCTCACCAGGTGTGGCAGTCCAGCTCCGCAGACCCTCCGGGCGCCACCTCCAGGGTGCCGTTGGCCGCGGGGAGCCCGCAGGGGCAGGCTGGGATGGGCAGGCACTCCCCGCCGTGCAGCAGCTGCCCGTCGGGACACCGGCACCCTGCACAGAGCAGAAGCGGGCGGGAGCTCGCCTTGCACCCGGCCTCCCCCGGCCCGGATGCCCCAGGTGCTCTGACCCCGACCCCGCCGGCCAGCATGGCAGCGGCCGGCATCCGAGGGACCGGCGGTGCGTGGCCTGGGGCCTGGAGGAGCAACCGGGCTCGGCGCTGGGGGACAGAGAGTGGCCGGCCGACCCGCTGTCAGGACGGGGCGAAGCGGAGGGAAAGGGGCGGCCGGGGCGGGGTGGGGCGGGGTGGGGGTTACCCTGTTCGCAAGCTCCCTGCAGGCACTCTGCATGTTCCCAGAGGTCTGCGCAAGCGCGTGGGCAGCTGTTGGCGCAGGTGGGGTCGTGCACCTTGCCCCGGTCCTCACATTCCTCTCCTAGGGAGAGAAAGCAGCACAGCATGCGGGCAGGCCATTCGGGAGAAGGGGGCGTGGGCGGGGGGCCTCTACCCTCCTCCCCACCAGCCAGGACCCCCACGGGCCGGCGGTCCCCTGCCCATGACTGGCAGCCTGAAAGCGCTCTGGCCCTCGCCGTCGGGGGACCCCTCGGCCCGCCGCCTCCTCCCCCGCCGCCCCCCTGGGCAAAGGAAGCCGAGGAGCCGGGGCCGGGCCAGCCTCAGTCCAGGAGAGCGTACGCGGACCGGCAGCGCTCCAGGCCGCATCCTGCCTTGCTCAGCAGCCCTCACCTCTGCCCGCAAGGTCTGCCTCCAAGCGGGGCAGGCTTGTCGGGGTCAGTGGCTTTCGCTGAAGGCCGCCCCACATTTGCCCCCATAGCTAAGCAGTGCTGGGAGGCGCCCGGATCATGCCCATCGGCCCCCGGCCCTGCAGGGGGCCTCAAGCGAGCAGCAAGCAGGGAAGCCGCTCCCGAGGCAGCGCTGGGTCCCATGGGGCAGAGGCAGGGAAGGGGCGGCCCGTCCGCTCAGAGACGCTACCTGGGCAGGTGGCCGTGTTGCAGCCCTCGGACTGGGATCGTGGCCCGTGGCAGCGCGGCTCCCCCGCGGGGTGGTGGGCGGAGCGCCAGCGCACGCGGAAGCCCCCGCTGCAGGGCTCCTGGCAGGGCCCCCACGGCCCCCAGGCGCTCCACAGGCAGGCGTCTGGAAAAGAGGAGCTTGCTGGGCTGGGGGCTCCCAGGGCCCCTTCAGCGCAGGGGCCGTCTCCCCCCTTGGGCCTTTCGGGACGTGTGGCCTCCCCAGCCGGTTGCCCTGCAGCTGCCCCACCGTTCCCGACCATCGCCGTGCTGGCTGGGGCTGATGGGAGTCGGGATGTGGAACACTTAGGGGGCGCCAGGCCGGGAGAGGCAGCTGCAGCGACTGGCCGCCCCCAATTCCGTCCTTGTGGGCCTTCTTGGTTGGGGCCTCCCCAAGGGGCAGCCCTCCATCAAGCGGAGCCCTCCCCCGTTCGAGGGGGCCGTGGAGGCGAGAAAGGGCAGGGTGGGGCATCTCAGCCCCCACAGGCAGCAAGGGGGGCCAGACGGCTGCCCAGCGGGCGACGCTTCCTGTTGCGGAACAGCTGGCCTCTCCCGGGCTTGCTGGAGCCCAGGTGCCAGAGCGAGATCGGCCGGCCCAGTTCTTTGCGCCACGGAAGCACATCGCGTGCTGGCCGCGTTCAGGTGTAGGGAAGTGCACGCAGCCGCCTTTGGAGTTGTACAGGAATTCCGGGAAAAAATTCTTTGGAGCAGGACACCCCCCACAGCAAGGACACCCCCCCCCAAGCACCGCCAGGTCAGGGGGAGCAGATTCCTGGCTCGGATTCCCGGCTCGGGGTCTGGGGCGGGCCAGCTGCTCCGAGGCTGGGAGGGCAATCTCGGAGGGGAGGGTGGGGGGGTCCTTCTGGGGTGGGAGGAGACCACGGTGGCCGGGGCAGAAGTCACAGGGATGCTGCTCTGGGCCCTGTCCCCCCACCCCACCCAAACGCCGAAAACGGCCACGAAGCAAAGATACACGGGGGCTGGAGGGGGGTGGTAAAAGCCGGTCGGCCCTGCGAAGGAGGCCTGCACTCCCGAGCTCGGACCCCTCGACTGCACTGCACCCTGATTGACGTGCCTAATTAATTTTGCTAACTTCAAAGGAAACACCCCCCACCCCAGGAGAGCCTGTTCCGGGTATCACAACATCTCTGGGACACTCCCAATTCAAGACTCTCCCCGGCACTCGACTGAAGCATCGTTGGGGATTCGGAGGAAGGGCCCCCCGCCAGACCCTCCCCCAGCCCACCCCCCGTGCCGCCCCCTCACCCTGGCAAGCATGGGGGTCCGGGCACAGCCGCTCCTGCCGCAGGTCTGCCGAGCACAGGGCCGGCCTCCCCGTCCAGGGCCCGCCGGTCTGGGGGTCCAGGCACAGCCGGTAGCGGTGCTGCACGGACACCAGGGCTGGCGGGGGGGCCCCCTCTCCCCTGGGCTGGTGGTCCTGCTGCGCCCGGAGGACGGAGGCCGTGCTGGGGCTGAGCGCCGTCAGGTCCACACAGGGAGAGCAGGGCGTCCACGCCGACCACGCGCTCAGCGGGAGCAGCCCTGCGGAGGAAAGAGCTCCTGAGCGTCCCGGCCGGGGGGCGGGGGGCTCAAGGCCTTTCGGAGGTCTTTGGGCGACCGCCTCTCACAGAGCCAGGCCAGCAGCGTGCCTCGGACCGTGGCCATGGCGCAGCCGGCACCCCTCCAGACCTGCCGGGCCGCAGTGCCCAGAAGCCCCGGCCGGCTCTGGATCCGGCGACTCTAGACCAGCCCCCTGGGGGCACCAGGCGGGGAAGACCGGCAGCACGGGCCAGCGGGGAGGAAAACAGCCCGCGGGCACTTTCCTGCCACGGCAGAGAGGGCTGGGCCCCCCCCCCCCCCCGACACTTGATGATCCGGCCCAGCGGGCGCCCAGGGGCTGCAGCTCTGCTGCAGGAGCGGAGGAAAACGGCTGGGCCAGGGCCAGACCACACAGCCCAGCTGGCTCTCTTCGCAGCCCCCTTCCGGGGTTGGGAGGGCAGGGGCCACAGGCGCCCCCTGGGGCTCCGTCTGCCCCCCCGCCCCAACCACTGGATGGCTCCCAGCTTGTGTGCAGGCCCCGCTTTCTAAAAGGCGGAAGTGCCTCTCCAAAGGCTCTCCAACGGGCTGCAAGAGCTGTGATGGAAAGCCCCAACTTTGGGCATTGGGGCTTGACTCCTTTCTGTTGTCAGCCGCAGCCCCCTGCTGGAAGGCCCCCCAGGGAGCTTGGGCACGTCCCGGGCCACGGGGCGCTCGGCGCTGGCTGGGAAGGCTCCCCACCCTTCCCCGCTTTGAGGAGGCAGGAGGTGCGGCTTCCCAGCCATCCCGGGGCCCCCGTGCGCAGAGTGCTTCAGACCCACGGTGCTTGGGGTCCTGTGCACCCCTCCAGCCCTGGCAGTGCTGAGGGCCCCCCCACGAGCAGGCTCGCCCCGGCCCGTGGCCGTGGCCCCTCCATGGCAGCAGACGCACTCACCCTGGCAGCCTTCGCTGCTGCACTGCAGGGCGCCGTCCTGGCACAGGCTGTGGGGAGAAGGCCGCGGTTACGTCCCGCCTTGCGGCATGGGGGCGACCGACCCCCAGGAGGTCCTTGACCTCCCTGTGGGCGCCAGGTGGCAGGGCTGCCGGGATGGGCTCCGGCCCCCCCAAATTTGCCGGAACGCCGCTGGCTGTGACTCCTCTGTTTCCCGCGCGGGGCGGATCGGAAGGGGTCCGTCCTGCCCCCTCGCCGGCTCCTCCTGGGAGCCAGGCCCCCTGCCCGGAACAGAGCTCCCCCCCCCCCCCGAGGAGACCGGCCCGACTCACCATTCCTTGCAGCCGACCCACACGGTCTCGCCTGCGGCCAGGTGCGTGGGGCCTCCCGGCCAGGCCGGATGCAGGCAGCCGCACTGGGAGGGGGGGACGCAGGCGCCCCCCTGCTCCACCAGGCCCTGCGGGCGGACAGAGGCGGCTGAGGGGTCGGAGTGCCGGCGGCACGGGGAGGATCCCCAGCCTGGGGCCCCCCAGACGCACGCCGGCGGATGAGGGTGGGTGGGGGCTGGCATGCTGGACGGGGACCCGGAGATCCGGATTCCAATCTGCGCCCAGCCGGGCCCGGCACAGGCTCCGACCCAGCCCGCCTCACAGGGGTGTCGCAGGGGCAGCACGGAGCAATGCACGGGCGCCCACAAGAGGGAAGCGGCAGGAGATGAATGGAGAGCGGCGGCAACAAGTGAGTCCCACACGTCTGGCGGAGGTGGGCTGGGGATGATGGATGCGGGGCTCCGGGTGCAGCGGGAGAGTGTGAGGTGCCTGGGCGCGCTGGGGAGCCGCACTCGGAAAGGACGGGGAGCCTGAGTGCGGATCTGCACGAAAGCTGCAGGAGCCGCTCGAATGCAGAAGCGACCGCTGGGCCACGGGGGCGGCCGGGCGGCCCGTTTGCGCCTCGAGGGACGATCGCCAGGCGACTGGCCCCCTCCCGCGACACCCCCACCCGCTCTGCTCATCTCCGTGGCCGTGCGGGGAGACTTTTTTGCGGGGGGGCATTTGAGGAGGGGAGCGTTCGCTCTTCCTCCGCCCGCTGTCATCCTCTCCGGACTTCGCCCCGCAGGGCAGGGGAGCCGAGGCAAAGCTCCTGCTGGCCGGTTCCCACCTGCCTGGGCACCTGAGCCCCCCGCCAGGACTTGTTCCCAGTCCCCGAGCCAGCTGCATCAGAGCAGAAGGCCTCTGAGCATGTGCAGAGTGCTCATGTCCCTCCCAGTGCGGGGGAGCCTCACCTGGGGGCAGTAGCAACCCGGCAGGCACCGGGGGATGTCCCGGCACAGCTCCGGGTGCCCTCGTGTGGAGCAGAGGCTGTCGCAGGGGGCAGCGCACTCCCGGAACTCAAAGGGGGCCTCGCAGCTGGACTCTGGGGGGGTGGGGGGAGGCGAGGGCAGAGCGGGTGAGTCCGGGCGCAGAGCGGGCAACCGGGCAGGGGCGGCAAAGCGAGCCCCTCCACATCGGGCTCCCGGCCGGCCCTCCTTGGTCCCTCGCTCGCCTGCTTGCATCGCCCACCCCGACCCCTCTCCATGGCGCTCCCGCCTGGGAGGTGCGGGCAGGGACCCCCGGAGGGGCTCCTCCCCGTGTCTCACCTGAGCACCGGGCGTAGTCACACATGCGGAACTGCCCGTCCAGCCCCAGGCAGGGCTCCCCGTCCGGCCCGGAGCCCTGCTGGTTCCGGTACCGCTGCTGCACCAGGAAGCTGCACGAACAGGGGGTCCAGGGGGTCCAGCGGCTCCAGGGGCACTCTGTGGAGGAAGGGAGGGGGGTGCTGAGAGCCGCGCGGCACGAGGGTCGCTCCCGCTGGGGGGGCCGGAGACGTTTCCAGGCAGTGAGAAATCATGCAAAAAAGACAAGGGTGCCTCTGAACATGTTCCGACCCCCCTCCACATTTTCACAGGCCAGCCTTCCCTGGTGCCCCGCAGCTCCCATCCTCCCCAGCCAGTGCAGCTCGGGGGCACAGGGTTGGGAAAGGCCCCCGCGGCAGCCCACAGACGCCCGGAGAGCCGGCGGCCCCAGCGAGGCCGAGGGCACGGCCTGCAGGACTGGCCCCCCCCGGCAGCCCCCCCCGCCCCACGTGCAGCGCCCCGCGTGCCCCCCAGGAGGCGCGGCGTCCCCACCTTGGCAGGCTCGGCGGTAGCAGGCGCCCACCTGCTGGCGCTGGCTGGCGTGGCAGGCGGCACCGTCGGCGGGGGGCGGGCAGGCGCACTGCCCTGTCCGGGTGGCCAGGCCGGTGCCACAGGTTCGCGAACAGGGGCCCCAGGCGGACCACTGGCACGGCCCCTCCCCTGTGGGGAAAGCCAAGGGGGACGGCACTCGCGCGCGGCACCGGGCAAGCCGGCCGCCTGGCGCTGCCCTTTGCCTCAGTCCCCAGCGCTTGCACGGGGAGGCTCCATCTTCAGCAATTACGGGAAAATATGGCCGCTGGCAGACCGGGAGCGAGCCAGGACAATTTTAAGCGTCTCCTGTTGGCGGCGGCTACCACATCCTGTTGCCACTGAACTCAACACACTGCCCCCGTAGCATCACAGAAACAGAAACAGAGCGAGCCAGAAGGGGCCTCCCGGGCCATCTAGTCTGACCCCCGGCTCCAGCCGGCTCCGCTCGCGACATGCCCACCATGTGCATGTCCAGCCTATCTTTGAACACCCGCACCGATGGGGCCTCAGCCACCTCCCCTGGAAGCACGTTCATCCCGTCCTTGAACACCCTCCCTGACGGGGCCTCAACGACCGAGCATGATTGGGCTAGAACTCCCCTCATCCCCAGCTGGCACAGTCCATGCTGGCTGGGACGATGGGTGTTGCAGTCCAACCCCTGGGAGGCGGCCCCAGCCTGCTGGGCATCCATTCAAGGGAAGGACGCCTGGCCGTCACTGCAGCCTCTCTGCCGAGCGCCTTGGTGGGAGCAGCACCTGCTGTGGAGGAGAAACCCCTCGCACCGTTTGGGGGACAGAAAGCCGCGCATCTTTTGCACTCCTCCAACGATGCGCCCGCGCAGCTGGCTTTTCCTGGCTCACCTTCAAATCGACCAGGCTGCCCTATGGGACGCCTCCTTCCTGCAGTTCCATCATTGTCGAAATTGTACTTTACATGTGATTTTAATATTCAGATGGAAACTGCTTTGGGATTTCGCTTAATATTTAGCAACACAGAAACAGGATCGATGAATCGATCAAAATGGAGCGAACCGGTTTCCCTCTTCCCTGGGGCTTTGCGAAATGGTCACGGCCACACAACCATCCTTTGGTCCTTGTGCGGGACCCACAACCGGGCCATTGCGAGCCCGCTTAACGTGGGTCAAGCAGGGGCACCACTGCAGTTTAAGCGTCCTTGGGAGGGGAGGGGTGAGAGCAAAAGAGGGGGCCAGTTCAAACCAAAAACGCCTCGCCCCCAGCATTGCGTTAAAGGTCAGGCCGGGCCATCCCGCATGAGAATTTCTGACACCCAGGCCTCCCCCGCCCGGTCCAGCAGACGGGGATCGCAAGCCCTCCGGCCTGAGCAGCTGCTGCGTGGAGAGAAACCTGGGCAAGTGCCCCCGACGGCCTTACCTGGGCAGGGCCCGGTGGAGCAGTTCCGGGCCTGCGTCTCCGGGCCGCTGCAGGGCGCGCCTCCGTTGCGTGGCGGCGGGTCGACACAGGCCCGAGCGCGGACCTGCGTGCCGTGGCCGCAGGTGGCTGGGCAGTCGGACCAGGGGGACCAGGGGGTCCAGGCGCCACTCACTGCAGGAGAGGAGAGCGAAGGACACGGTGGCCCGAGCTCGGGGAACCCGGTGGCGATCCCGGACGTCCGGCCAAGCCCTCGTGCTCCTTGCCGAACGCTAGCGCAACGGGAGAAGCGGCACGCAGAGGCCCCGGGGCTGCCTCCCTCGGCCGGATCCCTGGGCCCCCCGCCCTGCTGGCCCCCTGGCCTCGGGCCGGCCTGTCCCGCCAACCCTTTGGCCCCTTCTGCCTCCTTCCCCCGCACACGACCCCTCTCGCTCTGGGTCCCCCGGGGCCTTCCCCCCCGAGAGCTGGGCCGGTGTCTGGGCAGTGCTGCCCATCCGTGCTCCGCGCCTCTCCGTTGGGCGCATCAGTTGGACTGTTCAGAACAGCCAGAGCACCGCGCCACTGGGCGAGGGCTGCGGCGGCAGGAGGGGAGAACAGAAGTGCACGTGGAAGTGTTGCAGAGCCGCCGGATGAGGCTCCCCGGCCTCACAACTGCTTGGGGGCCGCTGGCGGCAAGGCCTCCCGCGCACAGAAGCAAGCAGGGGTCCACAACCCCTCGCTCTCTGAAAAGGAGCCCTTTTGAATTGAAAGAAGTCGTCCGACGACTCCAGAGCCAAGGATCTTCGGGGACCGAAACATTTCTGCCTCCCAGGCCTGGACCAGCCCACCGAGGTTGGCTGTCCGTTGAATCAGCTCACCTGCGCACGCGACGTCCAGGCAGAAGATGCCTTCCGGGGTGCAGATGCTGGAGAGAAGGGCAGAGAAGGGGTCAGTGCCTCCCTGCGGATGCCGGCCCTCTCCGGGCTTCTAGTCCTCAGCGGCTCAGGGGCTCAGCTTGTTCTGGCCCTGCGACTCTCTGGTTTGCAGAAGCCCCTCTCAGCAGTGCCCGGAGAAGGGGAACGGGGCCTGGGGAGGGGGCGGTGCACCTGGGGGCGCCGAGATGGCTGTGTGGGGACCCCAGGGGGGCGGGTCTGGCCCGCAAGCCGGGGCTCAGCCCCACGGCTGTGGCATAACAGGCGTCAGCGCGGACGGCTTGGCGCAGCTGCCCTTTGCACCGTGATGCGAGCGAGAGGCCCCCAGAGCGCCCGTCCGAGGCCCCCCCGCTCAGCTGCCGCTCCCGGGGGGGGGGGCCCGGGGCCCCGGGTTGAGGGGGGCGGCTGCGCGGGCCTTCGGGGGCACTCACCACTGCTGGCACTCGCCCACGAGCCAGGCGTCACCCAGGTCTCTCTCGCGGCCCTCGTGCAGGCACAGGGGGGGACAGGCCCCCGGGGCGCAGGGGCGGGTCTGCAGCTGCTCCTGCAGGCACTCGGGGCTCCAGGCGCCGGACGTGGAGGCCCTGCAGCAGCGGGAAGGGACCGGCCACTCGCCTCCTCCGGGTGGCCCGAGAAGGCCCGCGCGGCCACCCACGTTCCCCCACCGGCACGGAGGACGCGCTGCGCGGATCGGGCCCGGCTCAGCAGCTGCGCCCCCGCCCAAGGAGGCTGGGCCCACGGCGGCCTCCCCCCATCTTGGGGCAGCGCCGTGCGTCTGCCACGCACATCCCGCCAGGGCCCCCAGGAAGCACGTGAAGGCCCCGCTGGCGCCCACCGCCACTCCCAGCCGGCTGGGGTGCGGGGGCCGTCGCCCACCCCCCCGGGGGCACGGGGCCGGGAAGGCCTCTCCGCGCCGGGGCCTCCAGCGCCGTCCCCTTCCTCGCCCCCCCGGGCAGGAAGCCCAGCCACACGGGCCCCGGCCGGGGCGCCCCCAGGGCCCGCCCCGCCGTACCTGAAGCGGGTGCGGAGGCCGCTCCCGCAGGTGGCGCTGCACGGGGACCAGGCGGACCAGAGGCTCCAGGCGCACCCGCCGAGCGCGCAGGTGTGGTTGGTGCAGAGCAGTGCCCCCTCCAGGCAGGTGCAGGTGTTGCAGCCGTCCTCGCGCACGCTGCCGGGCGCCCAGCTGTGCCCCTGCGCGTCCGTGCACTCGCAGTGGGCGGGGGGCACACAGGCGCCGTCCTGCTCCAGGGTCCCTGCACGAAGGGCCCGGGAAGCATCCTGGAATGAGTGCTCCAGCGGGGCTTTGCGCCCGTTCGAGGGTTGTGTGTGTGGAAAGCGTGCTCCGGAGCATGAGCAGAGCACACTTCCTTCACTCCCCCGCCCCCTCCGACCGAGCTCGCAAGCTGGAACGGCTGCCGGCAATGACCCCGCTGCCCTGGCTTGAGTCTGCCTGGGACAAGGCAGCCTTCTGCAACCGGGTGCTGGAGCTTGGGCTGGGGGCTCCTACGGCCCGTGCCAAGACCCCCGGGGCCTCCTGAGGCTCCGCACGTGGCCACACCCCCTCCCCATCTCGCCCCCTTTTCCTGACCCCCTATTATGGGGCGGTTGCTGGGATCTGCAGGTCCTTCCCCATCCAGGAACACCAGAATGCCTCTTCAGAGCGAATCTTGCTGGCAGCAACCCCTCAAAGCAAGACATGCCGGGGGTCCTGCCTTCTCCCGCCCTGCACCTCCCTGCGCTTAAGCAGCTCCCGGCTGCCCCCCCACCCCCCCAGCGCAGCTCACCATCCAGGCAGCGGCAGCCGGGCTCACAGGCCTCCGCGTCTTGGCACGCCACGCCTTCCTGGAGGTCCCAGCAGTGGCGGGGGCAGGCGTTGGCGCAGTCCACCAGGTGCATGGCGGGGGGGCAGCCCTCCTCTGTGGGGAAGGCGGCGGTCATCCCTGGGCCGGGGGCCGGGACGCTCCGCCGGGCGCCACCGGGGCCCCCGCCCCCAAGCACCCCCCCCCGCTCACCGCAGGGCTGGGGGTTGCAGACGCGCACGTGGTGCCTCTCCCCCGGGCAGCGGCGTCCTCCGTTCTTGGGCGGGGGGCTGGTGCAGCTCCTGGTGCGGGTCGCGCGCCCCCCGCCGCAGGGCCGGTCGCACCAGGACCAGGGGCTCCACTTGGACCAGGCGCCGTCCACTGCAGGAGAGGCGGGTGAGCAGTGGGGGCTGCCCGGCCGGCGCCCCCCCGGCCCCTGCCCTTGCCCCCGGAGCACCGAGGCGTCCACCCCCCCGGGAGCGCCGGCCCCACGTGCTCGGACGGCCACGCAGGGACGCGCGCCGGAGACCAGCACGGGCAAGAGCGTCCGTTGCGCTTCTCGTCTCGGGCTGCCCTTCTCAACGGCACGTGGCTTCTCACGGCCAGCGCGCGGGGCGAGGACACGTCCGGGGCCAGATCGATCCAGCTGGGGACCCACTCCGCCCCCCCCAGGGCTCCCCGGGGGCCCCCCTCTCATGGCATCATAGAATAGTCAAGCTGGAAGGGGCCAGGAGGGCCCTCGGGTCCACCCCCCCCGTTGCAGGACACCAAGCCACACCGCTCCCCTCCGGTGGCTGCCCAGTTTCGCCTTGCGTGCCCCCCCCCCGCTCCTGCGCCATTTCCCCACTCCCTCAAGGGGGGGCACACCTCTCCTCGGGCGAAGTGCCTGGCAGCACGAGCTCGGCCTCATGCCGGCAGCCTGGCCCCAGTTCGTGCCTCGGGGTCCCTTCTGGCCACCCCGGGATGCTGCCCCCGAGAGCTCGTCCGGAGGGGGCCGTGGCCTTCCAAGCCAAGCTCGCGGAACCAAGGTCCAACTGGGATGCCCGGAAGCGCTTCCTGACGGCTAGGACCCCCAGGGTGTGGAATGGGCTTCCCCGGGAGGTGGCTGAGGCCCCATCGGGGCAAGGATAGGCTGGACGTGCACCTTGCTCTGCCGATATTTTGCTCTTCCCTGGGATGGGAACCCGCAGAGACCGGAGCATGTATGAACTTGTCGTAAGCTCAGAGGATCTGCCGCCGAGCCCGTTAGCCGAGCCCAGGCCCAGACCACGCAGCCCGCCATCTCCAGCCGTTCCCCTGCCGCTAGAGCCATCGGGGCTGCAGACCGGCACCGTCCGGAGGCGTCAGGGAGCCCCGGCTCTGGCACCCCAGTGCAGCTGGCCAGGCGAGGTCCCAGGCGGGGGGGCGCGTGCCGCCTACCTTTGCAGGCCTGCAGGTTGCAGAAGCGCCGTTCTGCGTTGGCTGTGAGGATGTCTTCGCACCAGTGGCCGCCCTGCCCCGGCGGGTGGTAGGTGCGCAGGCGACGCTGCTGGCCGACCCCACAGCTGCGGGAGCACTCGCTCCACGGAGACCAGGGGGTCCAGCTGCAATTCCGGCCCAGGCACCCCTCGCCCTCGCACAACGGGGAGTCTGCGAAGCACGCGGAAAGGAAGAGGCGGAGACGGGGGGGGGGCTTTATGCGTGGCTTTGGTGCAGCAGGGCAAGGCCTCAGGCCTGGGGGCCAATTTGGCTTCAGGGCCCCGCAGAGGGCCAAGCCCCTTCCCCCAGATGACCACTCCCTTTTCCCCCCACCACGGGGTCCCCTCTTTCTAGGTCAGTGATGGCAAACCTACGGCATGCGTGCCACAGCAGGACCCAGAGCCCTCTCTGTCGGCACGCGAGTCAAGCCACCCCAGCATCGCCCAGCAGCCGAGCATCGGATAACAGCGCACATGGGGACCATGCGCCTGCTCGGAAAGGAGAAGCGGCACCAGGCGATGACTTCACAAGCCACAACACATTAGCCGCGACTCGTCCGAGCTTTGGCATGGCCGGTCAATGCGCTGCCAAAGATATAGATATTTGCTTGGACTGGCTGTGAGCTGTTCTTTCTAAAGTAAAACCTGAGTTTTCAGGTTTTATTGCAGTGTTGGCCCTTTGCGATAAGTAAGTGGGTTTTGGGTTGCAGTTTGGGCACTCGGCCTCTTAAAGGTTCGCCATCACTGGCCTAGGGGGTCAAAATTCCTCTCCCGCGTACAGCATATGGATGATGCTCAAACATGTGTCGCCCCTCCCACCTGCTCTTGGACTGCGGCCCCGAAAGCTTCCTCCAAACAGAACCAGGCTGAGGGCAGTTTGCCACCCTCACCCCCCCGCCCCGCTTTAGGGACCTGGGAAATCTTAAACCAAATGGAAAGGGGGGGCACTTCTGCATGTGCAGAAGGTGCTTGCGGGCACTCTGCACATGCTTGGCACAACTCCCTTCTGGAGAATCAGGGCTGAATTGAGACACAGAGTGGGGCCCCTCTTCCTAGTGCTTTTCCCCACTGGCCACAGGCTGCATCGTTCCCCCGGCCCGCGAGCCACAGACCCCCACCCCCCCGGCCGCATCGGAGTCCACGCCCTGCATGGCAGTTCCGGAAACACCTGCAGCTTCCTCCACCCACAGCTCTCGTGCCACGCACCATGGCACACGGGACACGCCAAAGGGCGCCGCCAGAATGGCGATGCACGGGATTTGCAGGGCTCACCCCACGGCGGTTGAGGCGGGAAGAAGCCCCCGCGGCTCCCTGCACACCCCTGGCAGCTGTGCCGGGAAACGGCTGCAGAAGGACAACCTCCGAAAGCGGGCCTCCTGCTGAAAGGCAGCCGCCGCAGGAGCGCTGGACGGGCACCGTCCGCCCGGCCCGCGCTTCTCACCCGTGCACTGGGGCAGGTTGCACTCGCGCTCCTGGAACGCGTCCCCCACGCAGCCGGCGCCGTCCAGGCAGAACCGCATGCGGGTCTTCATGGCTGGGAGGTCTGGATCACTGCAGGTTTTCGAGCAGGGCGTCCAGGGCGACCAGGGGGTGAAGCTGTCCTCCTCGGAGACTGGGAAGTGGGGCAGAATGTAAGAGAAGTGGGAACACAGCCTTGTGTGGTTTGATCCAAGGATGGGGAAGAATCTTGAACTTTTCAACCATTTGAAACTCATCTATCTTTTGATTCCCCCCAAATCTCTGAATTTTGCAACAGAATTCTCCAGTCAAAAAATACACAGATAACTGTGAGTATTGGCAGAAACAGTGTTACAAGACGCATTAAGTAGGAAAAATGGGTTGCTAGTCCTCAGCATACTTGGTAAAAGCACGTACAGAAAACATGTCTTAGGAGAACAGTGCTCAAAATAAGAATGACTTTTAAATTTATTCTCCAAGTTCAGGAGGAACTGAATCTGATATTGGAAAAATGAGAAACAGAGAGGCCAAAGCGGGCAGGTTGCTTGTTTGCCCCCCAACCTCTACCAGAGGGGGCGCAAATCCACCAGGGTCCCCGCGTCTCCCTCCCCCGGAATCCCTGCCCCTTACCTGGGGTGCCAGAGACGGGCTCCCGCGTGGGTCCCGCCACGGCTGTGAAGGAGAGAGACAGGTGGGCTGAGCCGCAGACCCCAGCCGGTCACGAGAGCCCTTCTGCACCGACCCCTCGCCCCGCCTGTCTCCCCGAGGACCCCAGGGAGGCCTCCGTGGCCCTCCTCGTCCGCTCCGCTTCTTCCTCACAACAGCCTGGCAGGGTGGGCCGGGCACTCCCGACCGCTAACCGTGCTGGCAGGGGCTCTGGGAGTGGAGGCCCAAAGCCCCCGGAGAGCGCCGCAGCCCACCCACGCTCCACCCCGTCCCTCGGCCCACGGCAGGCACGAAGAAGCGCCGAGGAGGGCGTGGATGGCCGGGGGGCGCCTGCCGGCAGGCCCGACAGTGCCCCAGGCGGCGAGGGGCCCCCAATGCCCCGGCCCTCTCACCGTCGCAGTCCGGCGTCTGGCAGTACTTGAGGTCCACCCGGGGGCCGGCGCACCCCTTCCCCCCGTTGGCCGGCCGGGGGCTGGAGCAGTCTCGGGCGCGGGTCATGTTGCCCAGCCCGCCGCAGGTCACGGAGCAGGGACTCCAGGGGCTCCAGGGCGCGAACCCCCCGTCCACGGGGCAGAGGGAGAGCGTGCAGCTCAGCTGTCCGCTGCGGCAGGAGCTGGGCAGGGGAGAGGAGAGGAGAGGAGAGGAGAGGAGAGGAGACGGGAGGGGCGGGGCGGGGAGGGGAGGGGAGGGGGTGGGGGCGG
>NW_025335289.1:1172530-1212820 GCF_004798865.1 Varanus komodoensis
AGGGGAGGGGAGGGGAGGGGAGGGGAGGGCATGCAGGACGGGCTGCCTGGGGCGAACTGGCACGCTGGCAAGAGGCGCAGGGCCGGGGGGCCCTGGCTGGCCTTGCGGGGCTCGTGGCAGAGCGTGCGGCAGCCGGGCCGGAGAGAGCCACGAGCGAGCCGGGGGGGCCCTCTTTGCTGGCCAGCAATCCAGGGAGGGGGGACGGAGCCTGGCCCCGGGCGAGGCCGCGGGACACGGCCGGGGCCCTGCCAGCCTGAGGCTCGCAGCGCTGCGGGGGTTCTCCTGCCCGCCCCGGCAAAGGGGCCGCGACCGGGCCGGGGGTCCCCCGGAGCACAGAGGCCCACAGGCAAACCATATGTGGGCTCCCGTCCAGCTTACAGGGAGGGGCCGCCGTAGGGCTCCCTCGCCTTGGCCACCAAGCCCCCCCTTTGCTCTGGACTCCTGCTCCTGACGGGGAGGGGAAGCCCCACGGGCTACCAAGGGCAGGAGCAAAACGGAGGAACCCCCCACACCCAAAGTTGCGCAGAAGAACGGGTCTATCGCCCAACAACACCTCTTGCGCCTCCGGAGAACGCTGGCTCGCTTCTTTCGGAGAGCAAAGACGCCGGCTGAGGAAGGCCGAGCCCAGCCCAGCCCGGCCCACAGCAGAGGCTCCCTTCCTCAAGGCCAAGCGCTCCGGAGCGGGGCCAGGGGGCAAGAGGGTCCAGAGGGGGAGGGAGGTGGCAGACCCTCTTGCCGGGGGGGACGGGGGGGGACGGGGGCGGGGAGCCGCCACACCACTGCGTGGCCTGCCGGGAGCTGCACGGGGGCTGAGAATCCGTGACGGCACCTCGCCCCTCCCATGGCCACCTGGGTGGGGGGAAGCGCTTCCCGCGGCCTTGCCCGGCCAGGATCGGGACGGGACGGGACGCGGGGCTCGCTCACCAGTTGCTGCAGGCCGAGTGGAGGGTGCCGTTGGGGGCCAGCTCTGCCCCCGGGAAGAGCAGCCGCCCCTCGGGCGTGCGGGGCGGATCGGCGGAGGGGCCCCGCAGCAGCCGCAGGTCCTCCTCGTGCAGAACGCAGGGGCACTCCTGAGCCAGAGAGAGAGCAGGGAAGGGTGTGTGCGGCCCCCAGCGCCTCCGCCCCGGCAAAGGCCCCCAGCCCCAGGGCGACTTTTCTCGTGGGGGGAGCAGACCACGACCTGTTTCATTGCTGGCGGCTCGGGCTGCCCGCGTGGCTCGGACGCATCCTGCCTGCTGGGCCAGGCCGGGCCAGGCCATGTGGCCGCTGAGCTCTCTGCACGCCGGGGCTCAGGTCCCGGGGGGAATGCGGGGCGGGGCACCCACCTGGACGCAGGTCCCGTTGTGCTGGAAGGTGCCCACCGGGCAGTGGCAGCCCTCCTCGCAGCCGTCCGAGAAGCACTCCACCCGGCGGGCGAGGTGGGCGCAGCTGTACGGACAGCCCTCCTCCGCCAGACACTCGCGGAACAGCCGCCCGGCGGGGCAGCCCACCTCTGCGGGGGCAAGGGCGGGCGTCAGGCACCCCGCGCACGGAGCGGCCCACCCGGGGGGAGGACATGCTCCTGCAGCGGGAGGGGGCTCCCTCCAGAGCCTGCGCCCCCAGACGAGTGGAGGGGCAGCTCCCCGCCCCAGGACCAGCCGCCCAGCCTCCTAGGGTGCAGGTCACGGGGCCCGCGGGGCCGTCCAGGGGGCTCAGGCCAAGCCCCACTCAGCTCCCCTTGGCCCTCAAGAGGTGCCGGACGAAACCCCCCCTTTCCCCAGTCAAACTGGCTCCTGACCCGGCTGGCTGGGGCTGACGGGGTGTGTCACCCGACCTGATGGGGCCCGTGGCCCCGGCATCCCACGTTCCTGGGGCTGGCGGCCTCCCGGCCCGCGAAGACTCCCCCGGAGGGCTGGGGGCCGGCGGCCGACTCACCGAGGCACACCTGGCTGTTGCAGGTCTTGCTCTGCGTGGCCAGCCCCCGGCAGCCCGGGCGCAGGCACCGGCGGGTGCGCACCTGCTCGCCGCCACCGCAGGACACGCTGCAGGGCGCCCACGGAGACCAGCCCTCCCACGCCGCCTCCTCTGCGGGGGACGGAGAGAGAACTCGAGCAGCGGGCGGGGCGGCACCCCTGCTTTCCTGCCCCGCACGCCATTCAGGGGCCGAAGGCCTGGCCCAGCAGGCAGGGCAGCCTCAGGGCTGCGGCGCGTCCAGCGGCGGGCAAACGCCCCCTCACTGGCTCCACGTGGGCAGCCTGGCACGGGCGCACCGCTGCACTCCAAGAACGGGGGGATCCCTCTCCCACCATGGCCCTGCCTTGGAGCCTGGACTCCTTGCAAGCAGAAAGCAAGCCCCTCAAGGCGAAAGCCCTCGCCTCTTCCATGCCAGGCCAGCTTTCTAGCTGGAAGGAACTCCTCCGTGAGGACGAGGCCTCCGGCAAAAGCCCAGGACAGGACGCAGCCTCAGGCAGGGGCACCGGCCCCCTCCAGCGGCCCCGTGGACCCCCAGACCAGGGCGCTGCTCCCCCCAGTCCACACTCCGCTTGCCCCGTCGGCCCGTCCCAGCAGCCCCCCCCTCACCTGGGCAGTCCGGCTGGCCGTGGCAACGCTGCTGCTGGTCGACGCGGCCCACGCAGCCCCGGCCTCCGTTCTGTGGGGCCGGGTGGCTGCACTCCCGGAAGCGGAGGCGGGCCCCCTCCCCGCAGCTGTGGGTGCAGGGCGACCAGGGCCCCCAGGCGCCCCAGCCGCCGTCCAGGCGACAGGCGGGGTCCACGCGGCACTGCAGCAGTCCGTCCGCGCACGTGCTGCGGGGGGAACCCGAGGCGGGGAATGCGCCCGTGGCCGCACAGGCTTTCTGCACACCGGCAGCACGCGCGGGAGGGCAAGGTGGGGGGCCAGGGCATGGCCTGAGGGAGCGGGGAGGCCAGGGGGGTCTTGGAGAAGGCAGGCCGCCCTTCGGGGTGCGCCCGATGCAGGGGAGGGGGCCGGCGCTGCCGAGGCGCAGAGGGAGCCTGGACCAAAGGCACGGCCTTAGAGCGGGGGGGGGGGGCAGCCTGCGCCCATGGGGTGCCCCAGGGCCCCTCCCCTGGGCCTGCCCCCCCACCTGATGGCTGCCAGCACTCCTGGGATTGGGCAGAAGGCAGAAGCCCCCAGCCTCAAGTTCCCTCCAGCTTCTCAGGCCTCCAGGGTCTCCCCCACGGGAAGCCTCCCACGGAGCACCGGGGTCTCTGTGCCCACGCGCCGGCCGGCCGGCTCACCAGTTCTGGCAGGGCCCGTGCACCGTCTCGCCCGGCTCGGCGTACTCCCACCGGGGCAGCCCCGGCCAGGAAGAGAGATTCCCTCCTTCGGGGGCACCTGCAGGAGAAACAGGAGGCTTCTGCTGGGCCGCCAGCTGCGCCCCCCCCCCCCCGAGCTCTGCCGCCCCGCCGGCGCAGCCTTTTGCCGTGCCCAGACGCTCCCTGTCGCCTCGGGTGGCCGGGAGCTCCTTGGGATGCGTCTCCAGCCCCGCAGACACACTGAGCGAGGGCTGCTTCGAGGCCGAGGGGGAGAGCCGAAGGGAAGCGGGGGGACCGTGCCGAGCCGGCGTGAGGACTGCCCTGGCCACGCGGGCGGGCAGAGAGCCCTCGATCGCTGGCCCATCGCGCCAGCCGGGACCCCCATGGGGAGGCAGCAAGAGCCGCTCCGGGAGGCGGAGGCCCTCCTGCCGGACGGACGCAGCCAGGACCCCGGGCCTGCCCACCGGGGCCGCGCTCGCTCGCTCACTCACCCAGGGAGTCGCTCCGGTACTTGCAGCGGCACTCGGCCCGGCTGAGGCAGGCGCCGTCCTGCAGCAGCTGCCCCTCCGGGCAGGCACAGGCGAGCTGGCACTGGGGGCCGTCCAGGCAGGCCGTGTCCGGGTGCAGGTCCTCGCAGGTGCGTGGGCAGGCCTTGCCGCAGGGGAACGCCACCTGCCCTCCTCCGCAGTCTGGGGAGACGCGAGGGTGCAGCCTGAGCCGTGGCGCCCCCCGGGTCTTGCCCCTGGCATGCCTCTCCCCTCCCGAGCCAGGAAGCCCCTGCCCCTGTCTGGGCTGGAAGCCCCGCCTCCCCGGTTGTGCCTGATGGGAGGCGGAGGCCGCGTCCGAGGAGGCATTTGCTTGCGTGCGGGGGGAGGCTGCGCCCCGCGACAGGGTCCCCCGCAGGGGTCCCAAGCGGAGTGGGGGGGCCAGCGCCAACCCAGGGCAGAGCAGCGTCCTCTGTCCCAGAGCCGGGGGGGTGGCAAGGGCCTCCCCCTTCCCGTGCCCCTCGCCACCTCCTGGGCTGCTGGTCGCACGGGACTGGCGTGCCGGTCCACGAGCCAGACCTGCTCGGCCTCCGGGGCAGAAGCGACCTCCGCGGGGGACGCCAGTGGCCGTGCAGCAGACTCCGGCCCGCCCCGAAGGTCGCGCTTGCGGGAAGCAAGCAGCCGAGTTCACACTGCCCAGCAAAACCGGCGTGGCTTTGCTGCCAGGTCAGATGCGGGAGCCATTCTCGCCAGACTAAGTGCTGGAGAAAGCGCGGTTCCAAGGGGTTGTTGGTTTGGAGCCCGCCTGCTCCCCAGCTGGCCCAAGGCCAGGGGCCCCCACCCCAGCGGCCCGCCGGGGCTCCTGGGTGTGCTGGGTGCCAGTGCCCAGCACGGCCGGGTCGGGTGCTGCAGCCAGCAGCCCAGCACCCCCGGAGAGCCGCAGGCCGGAGCGCGCGGCAGGCGGTGCCCGCAGGCCTCAAGGTGCCCACGGCCTCGTCTCACCTCCGCAGGCGGTGTGTCCGTCGTGGCACTGGCGGCTCTGCTGGGCCTCCCCCGGGCAGGGCAGGCCCCCAAAGCGGGCCGGGGGGTTCGTGCAGCCCCTGCTCCGCACCGAGCTGCCCACGCAGGCGTCGCAGGGCGCCCACGCGCTCCAGGTGCTCCAGCCGCCGTCCACTGCAGGGGCAGAACAGCCGGGGGGGGTGAACCGGGGCTGGCACTGCCGTGGCGCCCCCCCCCAGCTTCGCTCCTCCGTCAGAGGTTGGCTGCACCTGGTGCAGTGTGGGCTGGGCATCCCCTTGCCCTGCCCGGAAGTCCAACAGGGGAGCAGGGACGTCCGGGCGCCCCCCCCCCCCAGTCCCTTGCCCCAGAGGCGGGGTACCTGGGCAGAAAGAGGCGGTGGGGCACTCCGCCCGCTGGATCTGCACCCCGCTGCTGCCGTGGAACTCCTGCACCCCCTCGCACACGGGCCCCCCGTGCTCCGGCGTGGGGCAGCCGCAGATCCGGTAGCGGGTGACCGTCTCGCTGCCACAGGTCCTGGCGCAGGGGCTCCAGGGCGCCCAGTCACACCAGCCCCCTGGGACTGGAGCAGAGCCAGGTCGGTCACATGCTCCCGGGCCCCTCCCGCAAGGCAGGCTCGGCATCCGGCCCAGGGCAGGTGGGGGGGGCGGGAGGGGGCACTCCAGAGCCCTGCTGTGGGTGAGGGGGCAGGGCCCCCCTGAGCTTGCGGGGCGGAGGAGGCGCTGGGTGAGTGGCCGCAGACCGGGAGGCAGGCAGGGAAGGCGCCCCTCCCTGCAGAGCCCTGCCTCCCGCGGCCCCTTCCCCAAACGGGGGCCCTCCGGACGTGCTGACCGACAGCCCCCAGCATCCCCAGCTCAGCTCGGCGGAGCCGGAAGGCACCACTTGCGGAAGGCCGTCCCCACCGCAAAGAGCAAGCACGCCGGGAGGAGGGCCGCTGGTCGTGGGAGTGCCCTGCGCCCCCCCCCATGGTGCCAGCCGCCCCCCCCGACTCACCGGCGCACGGCTGGTCGGTGCAGGCCATCCTCCCCTGGACGCAGGTGCTGCAAAGGCAGGCGGCGTGAGATGCCCGGAGCAGCCGGGGCCCCGCAGCGCCCCCGGGACCCCCGCGCCCCCCCGCCACTGGCCTCACCAGCTGTTGCAGCCGTCGGGGAGCGAGACGCGCTCCCCCGGCAGGTGCCGGCGGCCGGTGCGCAGGTCCAGGCAGGTGCAGGCGCGCAGCTCCACGCAGACCGTGCCGTTCCCGGCCAGGGCTCTCCCGCTGGGGCAGTAGCAGCCCGGCTCACAGGTCCACAGGCAGTGCTGGGGAGGATAGGAGGAGGGCGTGAGCCCCGGGGCCGGGGCCGTCTCCACCGGGGGGCTGTCCGAGCCCCGCTGGGGGCCCTATCCTGCGGCACGTTTGCTTTCAGTGGGAGCAGAGAGAGAAACAAGGGGCTGCACCTCGTCAGGAATGCGGCTCCCACACGGCCACCATAGAGTCTGGGGGAAAGCACGGCAACTGCAGGAGCCACTCTAGGTATCCAGTCTCCGTGTGCAGACCACTGAGGAAGGGGCAGGCCGCCCAGGCAGGAGCAGCGCACCCTGGGATGGAGCTCCAGCCACAGAGGCCGATGGCACACATGCTGCCGGCGGCCCGACTGGAGGGGAGTGGGAACCTCGTGGGCATCCGGCAACCTTGGCCAGCCGGGAGACAATGCCGCACGGACACCACACAGCACGTTGAGCGCTATGTGCAAATCGAAGATGAGCGTTTTCTTTTCTTTTCCTTGCAAAGCAAGTCGCTAGCCCTCACGGTTGTCAAAGGGATAGCTCAGAAGCGTCCCTCAAGTCTTTCCTTCCCCTTCCCTGATTCAAAAGGCTGGGCCCCAGAAAACATTCTGCAGAATGAAATGCTGAACGGGCAGGATTTATTCTGGCTGCAGAGGCTGGGATTGAGGAGCCAAAAAGAACGCGCGGGTCGTGGGGTTCCCCCCTGAATCTAGGGGCGTGCTTTTCCTGTCCACGTGCGGGGGGCTGCCCTCCTCCGTCTCTCTGGGGAGCCCACAAAGGGGCAGGTCCTTCGGATCCCTCGCAGGCTTTGCCCCAGGGAGAACGCAGGGCTGGGAAGAAGGGCCGGCTCGGGCCGAGGCCGTGGGGCCGGGGGGGGGGGGGGGGGCGCACGCCGGCGAGCCTCACCGTGATGTCGTCGCAGGTGCGTGGGCAGGGGGGGCCGCAGCGGCTGTAGCTGGAGCCCTCCACGGCGGAGCAGTTCGGAGCTGCGCAGAGGGGCACCAGGTGAGGGCGGGAAGGGGCGGGGGGCGCCGCCGGACCCCCACCCTGCAGCGCGACCCACCGTCTCCCCGGCTCCCCACGAAGGAGCTGCCATTCAGCCCTGCCCCAAAGCGGCCCAGCGCAAGCCTTTTCCGGCCTCCGGGGAAGATGGGCTTTGTCGGAGGGCTCTCCCCACTCCCCCTTCCCAGGAGGGGGCAGGGCTGCTCCCTGAAAGCCCCCCGGAAGTGCCGGACCAGCCACCGGCTCCAAGCCGGGCCTACCTTGCAGGATTGCTGAGAGGACCGAAGTGCGCCGCTCTCAGGAAATGTGGTGGAGAAAGGGTGGAACAGGCATGTAAGCAGTTCGACTTCTCCAGCCTGATGGGTTGGACTACAGCTCCCATCCTTCCCAGTCAAAATGGCTCATGGGAATTGCAATCCAACACACCAGGCAAAGAATAAATGACATCGCCCTCCGCCCTGGAGTCACATAAAAGCACCAGATTTTCTATTTTTATTTTTTGCTTTAGTGCTTCTGACCGAACGTTTATCTGGACATCTTTCCGGCGACAAGGAAGCCAGAGCGGCTCCCGGGATCCACCTCCGCTCCGCGCCTTCGTCCTCCAACAACCCTGCGAGGTAGCCTAGCTGAGAATCGGAGACCGGCCCAAGCCCCGCGGGGAGCAGCTGAACCCGGGTCCGCCAGGCCTGCGCACGGTGGGGGCAGAACCCCCCCCGGAGCCGAGGGAGCCCCCCGCCCCAGGGGATGCTTCCAGCCCCAGGCTTGGGGTCGGCGTGCTCTTCGGACCCACCTGGACACGGGTCCAGGCCGCACGCCTCCACCTGGGTGGGGGGCCCCTCGCAGTAGTCCCCGCCCCCCTGCGGGGCAGGACTGTCGCAGGCCCGCGTCCGGCTCCGCATGCCGCCCCCGCAGCTGACGGTGCAGCCGGTCCACGGGCTCCAGGCCCCCCAGCCCCCGCTCCCTGCAAAACACAACAGGGGGGGAATTGGCCCGCCGGCTTGGCACGCGGCGGCCCCCGGGGTCTCCGGCGGGAAGGACCCCCGCCAGCTCTCCGAAGCCCCCCTGGGGGACGCCGCTGGTCCAGGCCCCCCCCCCATTGCACGCACACCCCATAGACGCCACACCCCACGCGAGTGGCCCGCCAGGCCTCGCCACGGGCAGCGGCTGTGGGGCCGGCACGGCACGGCAGTTCCTCCACGCCCCGGACGACCCACACCGGGAGGGGCCCCCCACGGGACCCGGCCAGGTCCCGGTTCGGTGCCCCCAAGCCGGCACCTCGCGGGGGCCGGGGCCGCGCCAGCCGGGGGACCGGAGGGGCTGGCGCGCGGGGCAGTCAAAGGGGCCCCTCGGGCAGGCCGCCGGGCGACGGCGGAGGCGGGGGCACTCACGGGCGCACGGCTGCAGGTGGCAGGGCCTCTCCTCGTGAGCAGGCCCCAGGCAGGGCGCTCCCAGGCCGGACGGAGGTGGCTCCGTGCAGAAGTGGTGCCGGTTCTGCAGCCCCAATCCGCAGGAGGCCGAGCACGCGCTCCAGGACGTCCACTCCGCCCAGCGGCCGTTCACTGGCGAGGGGGAGCAGGAGGCTGAGCGCGCGGGGCCCGGCGGGGAAGCGCCGGGGGCCCGTCCGGGCTCCTGCGGCCACCCCAGCCTTTCGGGGGCCACAAGGGCAGAACCACCGGAAAGCCCCGGAGGAGGAAGCAGCCACCGGGAAGGGGAACGGGCAAAGGGGCCTGGCCGGGGGTGGGGTGGCTCCCGGGGGTTCCCGGGGACAGACCCAGGCCCCACAGGCCGGATGGAGCAGAAGGTGGGGGGCAAGGCCGGGAAAAGGACGCACGTTCCAGGGCCAGAGCCGGAGCAGAGTGCTCCAGGGGACCCGCAAAGCGCCCCAGGAGGCTGCGGGGGATGGAACCTTTTCTGGGCACACGCAGCGGGCTGCCCCGCTTCGGCAGCCTCCCCCTCCTGACTTGGTGCCCCCGGGAGTTGGCCCACAACAGCCATCGCGCGCAGCAGGGGTGCCCTGGCCGCAGGCCGTGGCCCGGTGCCTCTGCGGGGGGCTCCCTCGGAGCAGGAAGGCCGCGCCGTGGGCCGGACTCACCGTCTCCGCAGGCTGCACGGGAGCAGTTGCCCACCTGGCCGGAAACGCAGGAGCTGCGGGGGAAAGCGCCCGGAGGGGGCGGGTCAGCTGCGCTCTGGGAACGGAAGCAGCGCGCTGGGTGCCCGGAGGCAGCGATAGAGGTGGCACTGACCAGTTCTCGCAGCCCCTGGGCACGGCTTCTCCGGGGGCGTACAGCATCCCGTCCGCGGCGCAGGGGCAGGCCTCTCTCGGCACACAGAGATTGTCCTGCAGGCAAGGAGGGGGGCACCAGCTCAGGGGGAGGAAGGGGCCCCCACGCTGCTCCCCGCCCCCTCCCGGCAGGTGACCCACACCCGGGAAGGAGGGGAGCCCCCAGCCCGGCCGATTTGGAGCCTCCGGACGAGGCCCGTGCGCTCGGTGCCGCTGGAGCCTCCGTCGGGGCAAGAGGGTGGGGGGGGCGAGAAGAGTGCGGCTTGCCCCACTCACCAGCAGGACGGCCCCCGGCGGGCAGTAGCAGCCGGGCCGGCAGGCCCCGTCCGCACGTGGCTCCAGGCTGAGCTCCGCACAGGAGGCCGGCTGAGTGGCGCACTCCTGCCACACCTTCCCCGCCGGGCACACGCCGGGCACCTCCCCTGGGCGAAAGGGCAACGCAGAAGAGGGTGGGCGACTGCCCCAGGCGGCCTGCCCCTCGGGGCCGCGGGCGGTCTGGCGTGGCGGACCCCGTGCGGCCGGAGCGGCCCAAGAGCTCAGCGCGGCTCCGTCTGGTGCGGCCACCGTGCGCCCCCGCCACCCTCCCATGCACCCCCGCGGCTGCGGTGCGTTCCTGGGCTGCCGCTCCCGCCTCTCAGCGACTCCGCGCCGCCCGGTCTCCGCTTGCACGGGGTGGCGCAAACGCGCCAGAGGAGCGGCGGAGTGCCCGATCTCCGCAGGGGGCGCGTGCCCGGCTGCGCGAGGGACTCACCCGTGCAGGGGTGCAGGTGGCACGTGGCGAACTCGGTCCTGCGCAAGGCGGCCACGCCGGCCCTCGTGCGGTTCCGGTAGCCGCCCCCGCACGGCACCGAGCACTCCGACCAGGGCCCCCACTCCGCGCCGGCACCTGGCCAAGGGCGACAGCGGGGAGACTCAGCCCCCGAGGGCCTGAACCGGGAGCTCCGGGAGGGAGACCCCTGCTGAGCCCTCCTCATCTCGCGGGTGAATCGGGCTGACGGGAATGCGGGAAAGGCACTCTGCGCATGCGCAGAGATACCCTTCCGCAGCCAGCTCCCCGAAACTGGAACGGCGGCAAGGCGGGGCCAGGCTCCATTTCTGCCCGGGCAGCGGGGGGCGCCCTCCTCCGCCCCCACGTCCTCCCGCCCCGCTTCGCTTGGCTCACCCGGGCAGGGCTGCAGGCTGCAGAATCCGACCTCCACGTCGGCCCCCTGGCACGGCTCTCCTCCGGCGCTGGCGGCGGGGTCGGAGCGGGAGCGGGAGCGCCACCGGGTGCCCACGTTGCAGGAGCGGCTGCAGGGCCCCCAGGTGCCCCAGGCGCCCCAGGAGCAGTCCACTGCAGGGGGGGCGGGAGACGCTCAGGAGCTCCCCAGAATCAGCCCCCCAACCCCTCGCAGCCCTCCCTGGGAAGACGGATGTGCCCCCTGTGCAGGCCGGGGGGGCACCGAAGTCAGCCGTGTGCCCGCCCACTTGCCCGCCTCCTCGCGGCACCTCGCAGCTCCTGGCGACGATCCTGCGAGGGAGGCTCGGCTGACCGGGAGGGTTAGGGTTAGGGGGGGCTGGCACGTCCGACCCACCCTCGCTCCCCCCACGGGAACGCCAGCTCAGGAAACGGGCCCCTCGGCGGGGAGCCCCACGTCTCCTCTCCTGGGGCTGCTTCCAGCTGGGGAGGGGGCTGGCCCAGCGGGAGGAAGGCCCTCGTGGCCCGTTACCTGGGCAGGGCCGGGCGCCGCAGACCATCTCCCCGTCCGTGCAGGTGCTGCAAAGGAAGAGCGAGACGTTCCGAGCGTCTCTGTCCCGCCGAGGGGGGGGGGGGGGGGGGCAGGGCTGGGGCCAGGGGGGCTGGGGCCGGCATGGGCCAGGATTCTCTGGGGAACAGCCCCGGTGGGGAGAGGGAGCCCCCAAGGAGGGCTGGGGGGCTTCAAGCGGAGCTGCCGCCCGGGACCTCCACCCCGGTTAGCGTGGGAGGCCCCAAGCTGGCTGCTCTGGAGCAGGGGGCCAGGGGCCCAGACCTCGGAAGATCCCCCACGCCCCCCGCCCCCCAGGCCGGGGCCCAGCACCCGTACCAGTTGTTGCAGGCATCCAGGGGGACGGTGCTGCCCGGCGGGTGGAGGGCCCCCCCGGAGAGGCAGGGGCAGCGGCTGGGCGGCACGCAGGCCTCACCCCACAGGAAGAGCCCCTCGGGGCAGCGGCAGCCGTCCTGGCAGCGGGAGGCGCACTCCACGCCGGGGCCCCGGTCCAGGCAGAGCCGCGGGCAGGCCCCCCCGCGGCGCCGGCACTCCTCGGCGGTCTGGTACACCATGTTCCCCGGGCACAGCGCTGCGGGCGAGGGAGAGGGGGCTCGCCGTGAGGGCGCGATCCGAGGCGAGGGGCCGATCACGTGAAGCCAAGCGGGGGGGATTCCTGCCCATGTCGCCCCTCCCTTTATAGCCCCCTTTCTCTAGGGACCTGCAGGGGGGAACCTTATGCGCTGCGCCTCCCCCCCGCTGCCCTCACAACCCCCCTGTGAGGTGGGCCGGGCTGAGAGAGAGTGGGGGCCGGGGTCACCCACTGCGCTCTGCCGCAAGACAGATTTAGGCTGAGGCTTCCCAGCCGGAGTCTGAACCTCGAGTTCGGTCCAGAGGCAGCCCGTGGAAGACGACGCAGGGCATGTGCAGAAAGCTACCTGCAGAAGCGGCTTTTTAAGAGCGCTCAGCACACCATCGGCCCGTGTGCCCCCCACCACACATGCCCCACGGAAACTGGGGCCGTGGGAGGCAGAACTTCGACTGGAAAGCAGCGGGAAGAAAGGGGCTAAAGGCCCCTTCCCTGGGCCTCAGCTGGGACCCCTGTGGCTCCCCTGGACCCCCCTCACAGCGGGAAGGATGAAGAAGCCGCGTCCAGAGGCGAGGGGCTGCCCCCCACACCCGCAGCGGGCCCTCGGGCAGGAAGCACTGTGCCCCCCCCCCCCCCCCCCCCCCCCCCCCCCCCGGGCGGGGGGGCGGCCCAGTGCAGCCGCGGGGGCACGAGCCGTACCTGCGCAGGGCTGCGTGTTGCAGTCCCGGGCCTGGAGCAGCGGCCCAGAGCAGCCCGGCCCCCCGTAGGCGGGGTCGGAGCAGGAGCGGTTGCGGGTCTGGACGCCGGAGTCGCACGGGGCCGAGCACGCCGTCCAGGCCGCCCAGGGGGCCCAGATGCCTTGCACTGGGAGGGGGGGCAGAGCAGAGCCGGGTCAGTGTGGGGGACGCCCCAGGCCCCAGCTCCACTCCCAGGTACGCCGGAGAGGCGGGGGGCCTGCTGCGTGGCCCCCGCATCGTCCTCGCACGGCGTCTGAGGCGCCGTTATTCCGGGGCAACCAAGCAGTTTCCCTAAGGAGCTTCTGTACTTCAGCAAAGAGCCCGCCGGGACTCTTTGGCACTCCGCGCTAGCCTCACACGGCCCCCGCACGCCGCCCCGAGGGAGCCCCCTAGCGCCTTGCAAAGTCTCGGCCAGCCGGCCGGCCGGGGGTCCAGGGGGCCCGGCCCAAGCGCCCCACCGCCGTCCGCTCGCACCTGGGCAGGGGGGCGTGTCGCAGGGCTGCTGCTGCTCGGTCTCCCCGTCGCAGGCCGGGGCCCCCGCGGAGCCGTCGCAGTGCCGGAAGCGCTTCCGCAGCCCCACCGCGTCCGGGGCGTAGAAGCAGGTCTTAGAGCAGGGCGACCAGGGCGTCCAGTTGCTCCAGACGAGGGACACCTCTGGCGGGCAGAGAGGACGCCTGAGGGGCCGCCGGTTCCCGGGGGGCTCCCAGCTGCCGTCATGGCGGGCGAGGGCGCGAGAGGCGCTCGGGGAGGGGGGCCTGCCAGGGAACAGCTCCCAGGCGCCCGTGGGCCCACAGCCCGGCTCCCACCCCGGGGCACTCGGCGGGGACCCGGTGCCACCGGGCGAGGCGCCAACCGACCGACCGACCGGCAGCCGCCCCCCCTTCCGCCCCGTGTCCCGGGGTGCCTACCTGCGACGCAGGGCGCGTGGCACTCGCGCACTTCCTGGGCATCCCCCTGGCATGGGGCGCCCCCGTTGGCGGCCGCTGGGTTGGACGGGGATCTGCAAGGGGGCAAACGGACCCTTTGAGGACCCTCCGGACGGACGGGGCTTTTGGGAGGGGGAGGGGGCAAAAGGGAACGGAGACGGTTGACCGGCATGCAGCCTGCGGTGCTCCAGGCGACCCACACGAAACCTTTTCCGCCAGCCTCCACTCTGGGCCTCCCAGGGGAGGAAGGGGGTTCTGCGGGCTGCAGACGGCCGGCGGGTTGCTGGAAGGCCGCCTCCGGGCAGGGCAACCGGGGACCCTCCGCCCCCAGCCCCCTACCTGAACCTCTGCTGCATCCCGATCCCGCAGCTCCGGCCGCAGGGCGACCACGGGGACCAGGCTGACCAGCCGCACGGCACCGGGCAGGCCACCGAGTCGCAGGTGACCACGCCGTCCAAGCAGACGCTGGGGGGAGCACAGCTCGTAAAGGGGGCTGCCACGCCCACGCAACCCCCTCCCCCGGCCACCCGCTGGCCCTGGGGACGAGCACAGACCCCAGCTGCCCAGGACCGGGGGTGTCAGTTCTCCCTGCAGGAGGGGGACATGCCAGTCTGACCCCCAGCCATCCCATGCCCCCGCCCTCCTGGAAGGCTGGCCTGGCTTCCCCCAGCGGGCATCTGTCCCCAGAGCCAACCGTGGGTGGGATGAACGGGAGACGGATGATTGCTGTGGTCAAACGGAGGCCTGGCTGATCTGGGGGGGGCAGTCTTGCCAGGCGCAGGGGGGCCCCCACGGGCATCCAAGGAGCCAGAGGTCATGCCGCTTCGAGTGCGTGCACGGGTGGGAGGCCTCTGCCGGGTGTGACCTGAGCGGCTGGGGGCCAGCCTGGATGCTGCAGTGGCCGGTGGGGTGGGGGGGCCCTGGGGAACGGCGGGTCCCCACTCTGCACTGAACAGTGGTGGGGCCCACCCCGCGGCTCGGGTCTCCCTGCCCTCCAGCACCATCTGGAAAGACCCGGAAAGCCTGGGGCAGGGCGGGCGGAGCGGCTCCTCGAAAGGTGGGGGACAGGGGGGCTCGCATGGGGGGGGGCTCACCACTGGCTGCAGTTGTCGCGCAGGAACATCTCCCCGGGGAGGCGCCACTCGCGCTCGAAGAAGCAGCGGCACTGGCTGACGTTGACGCAGCCCCCATCCTGCAGGAAGAGCCCCGGCGGGCAGCGGCAGCCTGCGGGGCGCGCCATCAGTGGGGGCCTCGGGGGGCCCTCTCGGGGCCGGGCCGGGCCGGACAGGCGCCCCGTAGCTTCCTGCTGCGGGCTTCTCCACCGCAGTGCCACGTCCCGTCGCCCCTGCCCAGGGAGGCCCGGCACACGCCAAGGGGAGGGGGCCCTGCAGCCTGGTCTGGCTGGGGGGGGGCACTCCCGGAAGTCCCGGCACACCGGAGTCCTGAGTGCCACTGCCCAGAGCAGCCCGGCCAGCTGCAGAAGGGCCGGTGTCGGGACAGGCAGGAGGCCGCTCCCTCCACCCGGAGCCCCCTGGGCAGGGGCGGCTGGCGGAGCGCGGAGGACCCCCCCCCCGGGAATGTCATTATTGGGCTCCATTTCCACCCAGCCTTCTTCCTGCCGTGAGGAGCCCAGGGCGGTTCACACAGCCCCCGCTGCTCCCTCTCTTCTCACAGCAACCCTGTGAGGCGGGCCAGGCCGGGAATCAGCGGCTGGCCCCAAGTCAGCCCGTAGCGGCCACGGCCGAGCGGGGACCTGCCCGCGGCGGCCCCCAGCCTTCGGTCCAAGGCCTGGGCACTGCCCCACGGCGGCCCCCCGGGGTCCCGCTCGCCCCCCGGCCGGGTGCTCACCCTCGACGCAGCTGCTTGGGCAGCTCGCCCTGGCGCTCAGCTGCTGGCAGGCCTGGGGGCACGGCGCCACCAGCCCCCGCTGGCAGTGCTCCGCCTGCACGTACACCATGTCCGGGCCGCAGTCTGGAGCGCAGACAGGGGAGGGGTCAGCGCCTGGCGGGGCCGGGGTGGGCGAGGGCGCGGGCCCGTTTAGGGAGCCCCCAGCCGGTCACGCCGGGCCACCCACCGCGGGCGTCTCCGCAGGGCTGCTGGTTGCAGGGCTCCGTCTGCACGGCGTCCCCGGGGCAGGGCTGCCCTCCGTTCTTGGGCGGGGGGTCGGCGCAGGCCCGGGCGCGGCTCCGGACGCCCCCCCGGCACTCGGCGTCGCAGTCGGACCATTCGCCCCAGCCGGCCCAGGCGCCGCTCACTGCGCAGAGAGAACACGGCTGGGCCCTTGCCTCCCGCGGGCACGGGGCGAGGATCGCGGCACGGCTCGGGGGTCCCCTCCTGCCCCCTGCTCAGCCGGCACACCAGGAAAGAGCCCCCCGCTCTTTACCCCTGAGTGCAAAACTGCCCCCTCAGGCCACCCCCCCATCCCCGTCCTCCCCGCTGTGGGGGCTTTCCTGCTCTTCCGAGTTTGTTTCTCTGCCCCCAAAGGCCAAGCAGCTCCCCCGCCCGAGGCTTAGCTGCTGCCAGCCACGGCTCGGAGCTGAAACATGGTGGGGTCTGTGGTCCTTCAGCCCCCCACTTCATGGCAGACCACCCCTCTTCCTGCGTGGGCCCCCTCCCACAACTGCCCTGCCGGGATCGCTGCTCCTGAAGGAGACCCCCCCCCTTCCATTTGCCGGAGGAACCCGGTTTTCCGAGCCTTTCCGAACGTGCCCCCCACCCACCCGGAGACGTGGCAAGTTCACGTTTCCTGGGTCTTGGGCGCGTGTGCAGGGCCCCCCAGGCCTGTGAGGGGCCTGGGGCCCCCATGCGCTCGCAGCAGCCGCCGGACGAGCCTACCTGGGCAGGCCCGCAGGAAGCAGGAGCGGCTGTCGAACTCGTCGCGCTCGCAGCGGCCCCCCGGCAGGGCACTGCGCAGCTCGTCCCGGCGCCGGAAGGTCACCCCCAGCCCGCACGACCGGCTGCAGGCGCTCCATGCGCTCCAGGGGGACAGGATGCAGTCCACTGCGGACGAGGCGAGGTGCGGGTTAGGGCAGGATGCGACCGCAGGCAACCCCAGACCCCGGCGGCAAGGCTCTCACCGCAAGGAGCACAAGAGGAACCAGGCTGCATCAATTGCTCTTTAAAAAGTTTTAAAGCCCAAATGGGCGTTTTGTGTAGTCTTAAAAGGAGAGAGAAACATGGAAGCAGCTAAATGCAAAGCGCAGCGATGCGACACAGCCCTGGCGGAAAACAAGATTTAAAGGGCCTGGGAGAGCCAAAAGCTCTTCGCTTGGCGCCCGCAGAGCTCTCTCGGGAAGAGGTTCCACGATTCGGGGGCCACCGCAGAAAAGGCCCTTGGTCTGAAGCGGGGCCCCATCGCCAGGGCCAAATCCTGCCCGCACACCTTGTGCCAAGCGCACAGCTGACCGAAATACGCAATTCACTTCCCCCCGCCTCCCCCCCCCCCACGCCACGCCAGGCCACGCACCGCAGCTGGCCTCGTCCGACCCGTCCTGGCAGTCGGGGTGGAGGTCGCATCGCCGCTCGGGCGCCAGGCACTCGCCGCTGCCGCAGGAGAACTGCTTGGAGGAGCAGGCGCTGGGGGGGCCCAGGGGGGGCAGGGGCGCCGGAGTGGGGACCCCGGGAGCCGTCGGGCGCCCTGCGAAGAGGACAACGTGGCCGGCTTCAGGCCTGCAGGGACGCTGACAGCGTGGAGCGGGGAGGGGACTCGCCGGGAGCCGGACGGGCCGGCCTGGGGGCCGCGGATGAAGGGGGCGTCCTGCCCTGGGGGAAAGACCCCCGGCTGGGGGGGCTCACCGCAGTGCGTCTCGTCGGAGCCGTCCAGGCAGTCCTCCTGGCCGTCGCAGACGAAGGCCGCCTCGACGCAGCCGAGCAGCTCGCAGGTGAACTGGCCCCGCGTGCAGAGCGTCCGGGGCAGCCCAGGGCTGGGGGCGTGCGGCGACGCTGTCGGAGAGGAACGGGGTGCTGGTGGGACCCCGGACCGGCTGCACAGACGGCCTGTCCTGGCCCAGGCGGGGAGCCAGGTTTGGGCCGGGCGCTGTCCGTGGGGTGCCCCAGCTTACCTGCGAGGGAGGGTCTCGGGCCGGGGAGGGTGCGGGCCGCAGGCAGCCCTGTGATGCCGGGAGCCCCCGTCACCCGGCCTGGTCCCAGAGGAGCCACCTGCCGAGAGGTGGGCCAGGAGGAGCCCCGGGTCGCTGGGGACGAGCCCGGAGGCCGGGTGGCTGCTGGAGGCAGCATGGAGGGGCTGACGCCAGGGCCTGCTGGAGAGCCGGTCCCGGGAGCCTGCGTGGCAGCCGGCTTCACAGTCGCCACTACAGGAGGCGGGGGCGCCCGTGTCCCCGGGGAGGTCCGTGGAGGAGATGCCGCCCACGTGTGGGAGAGCGCGGTGCCGGCCATTCCTGGGACCCAGGTGGGGGCGGTCCTCACGCCCGCTGCGGGCTCCCTCTCTGCATGGGACAGGAACGGGCATCAGTCAGCAGGAAAGTAGCGTCTGGCCTCCAGCCTTGGCCACATGGGGGGGCTGCCCCTGCTGCAGCCCCCCACCCCTTCCCAGACTTCCCGGGCAGGGAGGAGGGAACAGCCACAGGAGCCGCGCGAGCCCCAGGCAGACGGCCCCGCGACCGAGTCCGGCCCCCTGGGACCGCCCCACTGCCCCCAACCGCAGCCCGGCCCCACTCACTCCAGGGGCAGCCGAAGGCCTCCATGCGCAGGGCCAGGCGCCCGCGGAACCGGGTGGGCACGAGGCGCAGGACACGGGCCAGGATGGCCGGGCTCAGCGCCTGCCGCACGGGGGTGCTGCTGTCGGAGTTGCCCTCCAGGACCTGTGGGGAGGGGCGTGAGAGGCGGAAGAGCCGTGGGGCGGGGGGCGCCTGTCACGGCCCCTTGGAAGCAGAGCGCCCGGAAGCAAGGCTCTGAGGCACGAACCTGACGGGGGGCGGGGGGGTGAAAAGCAAGCAGGCCGAAGCCCCGGCGGCAGGGCTCGCCCCCCGCCCCAGGACGGCCTTATGAGCTGGAAATTTCAGACCCTGACTCTGAAGCCTGGGGGGGCGGGGGGCTCAGGACGCCGGGCTGCAGCGACGAGGCCAGCCAAAGGGCTGGTGGAAAGCAGGCCGCCTCGGGCTCGGGACAGCACGGCGGGCCGGCGAGGCCGATTCCTCAGCCCGGCTGTTGCCGCCAGGGCAAAGAAGCAAGCCGGCTGAGCGAGGCCGGTGCTCCCACCGTGCAACTCCCTGCGGGGGGAGCAGGGCCGGGCGGACCCAGCCTGGGATCGTTTCTGGCCGTCGGCAGGGACAGGGACGGACCCGGCATCCGCGGGGGGCGCGGGGGGATGCTTCTCGCTGACAGCGGCAGCCTTTCCCCTGCTGCAGGACAGAGCCGGCGGGAACCCTCGCACCTCAATCCGCCGCGGCTCCCCACATTTTGGCCCAGGAACACCCCCCTCCCGTGGGGACTGCGGTGAGGCCCCGGGGCATCGGGGAGTGGGCATGGCGGGGGGCGGCGGCGTGTCCGTGAGCCCCCCTGCAGCAGTACCTGGGCTGCTGCGGGGGTGTATCCGGCCCGGGAGTAATTCCAGAAGTGGATCCCGTCGCTGCTGTGGAGCAGCCGGTAGTGGGAGACGTAGCCCCGGGCGCGGCCCCCACCCTGGGTGGCCACGGCGGTGACGAAAGTGGGCTGCAGGAAGTCCACCTGGAAGTACGGTCTGGGGTCGGCCTCGCGCGGGCTCCACCCGGGCGCCATGTCCTGCCTGGGAACGGAGGGAGCGCACCAGGCGCCGTCACACGCGGGGCCCGGACGCTCCTGGGGCACATGGGATATGCGCCTGGCTGCTTTCATTCCCAGACAGCCGCGAGGAGCCCCAGGAACGGTGGGTGGGAGGCGGCGCTCCCCCGTGCCCCCCTCCCATCCCTACGGCCCCCCCTGGGCAAGCATGAGGGTGTTCGCGGGTGTGATCGCCCGACACGGGGGGTGCAGCGCCCTCGGCCCAGGACCGAACGAGCCCCTCCGGGGGTCCGCGTCCAGCCTCGTGGGCCCCCCGGTGACCACCCGCTTCCCGTGGCCAGCGACCCCCCGTGGGGGCCTCGTGGCTGCTGCTCATTCCCACTCCCCTTCTGAGAGTCACCGTCCCCCTGCCGCTGGACGGAGGAGCTGGTGGTGGAGGGCGCCCCCGGCGTGCCCCCCTGGCGTGCCCCCCCGGCACTCTCCCCCCCGGCCCCCTTTGATCTTCCGTGCCCCCACCGCTTACAGGTTGGGCTCCATGTTGAGACGGCCGGCGTCGGGGGGGCTCCCGTCCCGGGAAGAGGAGGCGCTCAGCTGCGGGGAGGGGATCCGCCCGTCCTCCAGGCCCAGGGGGGCGCTGCAGGACCCTGCGGGAGAGAGAGCCCCCCAGAGCATGAAGGGGGCTGCCGCTCCCCCTGCGTGCCCCCAGGGACACGCGGAGACCGAGCACAAAGCGCTTCAGGGGCACAGCCCGGCAGCTGCTACAACAGCCCTCTGAGGTAGGCCGCTTCAGGCCCCCAGCTCCCCCCGAGCCACGGTGGGCGCAGCAAAGCGGGGGAAGCCCCTCAAAGAACGGGGGCTGCCCACGGTCCACCTGGCAGGGGCTGGGGGAGCCCCCTTGGCGATTCGGGCAGGGTGGAGGGAGCCGCGTCGTACCTGGCGGGGTGGGAGTGAAACCCTCGGGAAACGGCCATCCGCTTGGGGACACCTGGACAGGTGGAGTGAGAGAAACGGACCGCGCTTACCTTTCATTGAGCTGCCTGCTTGAGGCTCACTCAGCAAGCCGCCGGGATGCTAAATTTAAAAACGTGACACTCGCAGCCCGAGCATCAGCGGGACTGAAGCCAAACCAAGCCGGGCAAAGCACAGAGACAGTGAAGCCCCGCTGGGAAACGGGCCGAAATGGCCCTGTTGGCTGGGAATGATGGGCATTGAACCCCAGGCGCCTGGAGGGCACCGGCCGGGGGAGGCTGCTCTGCGTGGCCGCAGGCCCAGGACATTGTCTGGTGTCTGTGGACCGGCCCCGTGGCGCTGCCTTCCCCCTCTGCCTCCACAGCCTGCTGCCTCCGGGGAGCTCCCAGGGGTCCCTGCCCACCCCCTGCACACCATTCCAGCCACCCCGCTCCCTCCGCAGCCACGTGGGCCGCCGCTGGTCTGCCAGGGCCGTCCTCTCACCTGGGCTGGGCGGGCCACGGAAGGTCCCGGCGGATGCGTCTCCCATGTCCGTGAGCTGCAGGAAGCATCGCAAGGGACTCAGTTAGCAGGCTGCCCCAAGGACCGGGGAGAGGGAGGGGGCCCCAGGGGACGGTCCCTCTTGATCTTGAGCGCACAGTGGGAACTCCTGTCTCAAGACAGAGGGACTCCTGCCCACGGGCAGAGGTTCCCCGCATGCTCCCTATCTTTCTGAAATAAAATGCGCCAAGAAATGGTAGGGAGTTGCTGTGGAAGATGGATCCGCAAGGGCTTGAGTCCCATAATGCACATGAGATCGGCCCCTGAGAAAAGCTGGGATTCCGAAAAAGCTCTGGCTTAAAAACCAAGACTCTAGTCCTCATGGATAAGGGAGGCAAAACCATGCAGCTGGCGCCTGCCGAGCACAGAGCTCAGTAGCTGGTTTTCTGGGAATGTCTGCCTAGGAACGGGGGCATTTTCTCTCGCGGCTCCTACCTGACCGTGCTGGTGGGGGGCACCCGGCTCGCAGGCGGGCAGCCGGCCTCATCGGTGGCGTCGGCGCAGTCGGGCACCCCATCGCATCGCTGCGACGCCTCGAGGCAGACGCCGGACCAGGCGCAGCGGAACTGGCCGGGCGGGCACACCAGGCGCGCCGAGGGCTCCAGGGAGGGGGCGACGCCTGCCACGGGACGCAGGCGGTCAGGAGGGAGCCGGCTGGCGGGGGCCGGCAAAAGGCGCTCCCCCCAGACTGGGGCTCCGGCTAGGGTTAGGGCTGGGGCAGCCCGTGGGGTCAAGGCGCCGGCCGCACGGCCACCCTCGGCAGTGGGGCGGACCACCATACGCGGCCCGGCCCCGAGCCCTGGGGAGCTCCCTCACCGAGCAGGGCTCGAACCTGGCCCTCCCCAGGCCTCGTCCCGCACTCCAGCCATTAGACCTCACTGCCACGGAGCCCGAGCACCTGGGCTGCGTGGCCATCCCAGCCAGAGGGGGCCCCCCGGCCTCACCCCCCCACCCAGGCGGGGCCCCCGCCCCTCACCGCAGCGCAGCTCGTCCGAGAAGTCCCCGCAGTCATCCAACCCATTGCAGACGGCGCCGCTGGGCCCGGCCGGGACGCAGCGCCCGTTGCGGCACTGGAACTCGCCGGCCCGGCACGGCCTCCAGCCCGGGGGGGGCGGTTGGCCTTGCAGCCCCCGGCGACACTGAGAGGCAGCGGAGAAGGTTGGAAGGGAGGAAGCAAAGAGGAGACCGGGCGCAGGCGTGAGGGCTGCCCGTGTCCTTCGACCCGGCCCCTGCTCCCCACGGACGGGCGACTGCGGCGAGCAGCCCCCGGGCTCGGAAGCGGAAGGCCTTCCCCGCGCTCTGCAGGGCCCCCCCTCCTGCTCCAAACCCCCCGGCCTACCTTTCCCGCACCCCAGCATTTCCACGCGCAGGAAGATCCCGTTGTGGAAGTCGCGGGGCAGGACACGGACGTGCCGGGCTCGGACCATGTGCTGGAATGTCCGGATCGCGGGGGCCGAGTCGTCGGAGTTCCCCTGGAAGAGCTGGGGGGGCGGGGGGGGGCTGTGGTCTGAGGAGGGGAGGCCAAGCCCTCGGACAGGCAGAGCTCAGAGCTGGGCAAGCGCCAGGTCCAGACCCCGAACGTGCCTGTTCACGGGAGGCTGCCCCACGGCGGTGGCCCCAGGACGGGCCCTCCTGCCCCACACCAGCTGGCGGCCTGACGGGAAGGCGCGTGGGACGAGGCCAAGGGCCACGTGGGCGCTGGGGGGATCCCCTGGGCCAGCCGGCTCTGGTCCGATCCTGCCACCTCCTGCGTGCCCAGCCAGGGCTCTGCCCCCATCGCATCCGCAGGCCCAGCGGCCGCAGACGCGTGTGCCGCGTCAGCACGGCTTCGTCCCCACCCCTCCAGGGGGTGCTCTTCCCCCCGGCAGCCCAGCTGCCCCCTCCACCCCACCCCAGCCACGCGGGACCCGCACCTTTGGAACTGGCATGGCGCCCGCCGAGGGGACCTCTCGGTAGTCAAGCCACGCCACGCCGTCCAGGCTGAAGCGCAGGAGGAAGCTGCTCACGTAGGCGTCGGAGGAGCCGGCCCCCTGCACCACCACCCCTGCGGGGAGACAGCACGATGGGCCTCGCACGACGGGCCCCGAGCGGCTCCCGGCCTGCAGAGGCGCCACACGGAGCTGGCCTGCCACGCCACGGCCCAACGCCCACGCAGGAGTGTTTTCGTGCCACGTCCCCCGGCCTCGCCGTTTTGCTCGCGGGTCGTAGGGGCGGGCAGCCCTGGGGGGCAGCGGGAAGCCCGCAGGGGAGCCCGATCATGCTGCACGCAGCGCTTTAATGGGGGTGGGGGCCCCCTTTGGGGCAGACAGCCGCTCCTGACACGCACACGCACCCCGTTTGGTGGCCTGCAAGACCACAAGGTGGGCTTAAAGAATGCCCTCCATTTCGGAGAGGGAGCAAAGAAAGAAACTCTGGTGGATACAACTGGCCATACTGGCTGAGAATGATGGGAGTTGTGGTCCGGCATATTTGGAAGGCCCCAGGGGTTGGGGCTGCATGGGTGCAGGGGCCGCCATGGGGGGCGGGATGTGGGGCAGGAAAGCAGAAACGTTCGCCCGCCACCTCCTCCTGCCCAAAGACCCACCTCCCGAGCGGGCTCCTACCTGTCAGGTTCCTGGGCTCTCCCAGGTCCACTTGCAGGAAGGGGGGCCGGGAGAGCAGCTCGGGGTACACTTCAGCTGGGGGGGCCCAGCCCTGCAGGTCCGCGCCGGGCAGGAGGCGGCCAAGGCGAGCGGCGTGTGCCGGGTTCTCCGGCTGCTGGGCGGAGGCGCTGAAGCTGGCGTCCGGGAGCGCGGCGATGCCCAGGGGGCCGTAGCAGGGGTCTGCCGGGGGCACAGAGGCCGGTCAGGGCGGCCCCGGCACCGTGCCGCATCACCGCCTCGCGCGCCCCCTTGATGAGGGAAGCGGCCCCTTTCCACGCCACCAAATGCCCCCTTTACATCCAGAGCGGGACATAAATCTTTGAGGCAGGATCTTCGTCTAAGGCTTGATCTAAATTCACCTCCCGTCGGTCTGATCGCTTTTGTTCCATCCGGAGCAAAAAAGCCCAGCTGATCTCACTGCGATGCAGCCCTTTTGGTAATTATTGGATCGCTTTGCAAACTGCTTGGCTGAGGGCATCAGAGGAGCCGTGAGGCTGGCTCAGGCGGGGGGGGCACCGGTGGGGCAGCCTCCAGGTCACGCAGCGGCTGGCCAGCTGCTGCGTGGCCCCCTCTACCTGTCGCCCCCACCTCTTGGAGGGTGGTTCTCTCAGAAGGGCCTCTGACTCAGATCTTACGGAGCGGGCAGGTCCAGGGGGCGTTCCTTGGGGCACGGCACACGAGGTCTTGCCCCCTCGAGGAGTCAGAAACCTGCCAAAGCGGCTGGAATCGGAGCCCCTCAGAAAACCGGGCTTGGAAGCAGGCCGGACTGCAAAGGGGGAGCTTCGGACCGGGCTGCCCAACCTCCTGTGGGGCAGTGAGCTGCTGGAGGCCTGGGAGGTGGGACGCAGAGACTCACCCCCGAGGGGGGGCAGCGGGAAGGTGCTGAGCGGCGATGCTGTGCTGGAGGCTGCCGGGCCGGCCGCGGAGGGTCCCGGGGGGCTGGCGGGCGGCACGGTGGGCGCTGCCGTCCGGTTCTCACCTGCATGCCAGGGAAACGGGAGCCGGGTCAGAGCGGGCTGCTGGATGGCTTCCGGCCACGTTCTGTGGAGGATCCCCCGCGCCCCGAACGGAAAACCTAAGGAGGGCAGCCTCTTTGGGCCTGAAGCTCCTGTCGCTCGGGATGAGGTGGCCAGCCGGCCTTTGAGAAGCCGGCAAGGACTGCGGAAAGGCCACCTGACCACCAGGGGTGGGAGGAAAGGGGTGCAGGCAGGGGGAGGCAGGGATCCCCGGAGAACGCTGGAGGCCAGGTGGCGACCATCAGGGGCCGGCTCTAACCCCTCGGTCCGAGGCCCTGCGCCCCCGCTGAGCTCTGGGCACCATAAGCTGGACCAGGGCCAAGAGCAGCTGTGGGGCAAGAAGGGCCACGAGCCGAGCCTGTCCGAGCGCATGCGCCGCTGCGGCTGCTTCCCACCTGCCGGTCTGTCCCGCAGGCAACAAATTTGAAAGCTGCGGGCTGATGGGTTAATGCGATTAATGAGGTGGCTTAATGGACAGCAGAAGGGCCCGCAGCCCCGGCAAGCCCATCCTGTGGACGGGCCCTTTGCTCGCCCGCCTTGCGAGGGTGGCCCCTTCCGCAGGCCGAGGAAAAAACTTGCCTGGTTCTGCCCAGGACGGGACAATCGGCACAAGCAACGCCTCCCCTACGGAACTAGCAGCAGCAATAAGCTTGCATATCGCAGAGACTGGCCGCGTGATTTGAAATCATAGCCTCCAAAAATGCAGTAAAATCCCCCCAAAATAATACGATGACGAAAATGCCAAAACGTAAAATTAAAGTACTGAAAACACCACACGCACTAAAGCTCCAGCAGCAGGGTTAGCTTCTGTTGAGATTCCGGCGGGACGGAGCTAACTCGGGAAGGAGCCTTAACAGGGGCTGTTAACGAGGCATCCCCAGATGGCCCAAAGCGGGGGGGGGAGGGCAGAGCATGTGGGGGGGCGGGCGGGACTCACCGGCCTCCGCGCAGTAGCAGCAGGACTCCCCTCGGCCCTCCACCAGGATGCGGCCCTGCCGGAAAGAGGGGGGGCGTCAGCGGGGGCCGGCCGGCCAGCTGGCTGGGGGCCCGCGCGCGGCCTGCGAGGGCGCTGCACTCACCTCGGGGCAGGGCACCGTGCTGTAGGGGCAGTACTGGGAGCACTGGACCGCCAGGTTGGGCAGGCACTGGCACACCTGGCACTGCCCTGAGCGCCAGCGGTCGCCCATGGCGTGGGCCCGGCCGTGCTGCTCGCACTCCTCGCACGGCTCCGTCTGGCACCTGCCGCAGAGGAGAGGGAGGCTGGGCCTGGGCTCCCACAGGGCGGCACCCGCAGGGGCGGCGCAGGGCAATGCGCACGGCTCCCGGCCCCCCCGGCCCCCCTCTCCCCGCATGTGTCCGTTTCGTGGGAGCCCGAGAATTTCGCCTGTGTTTGCAGGTCAGGCGGAACTGCCCCCTTCCAGCAGGGGAGCTTTGGGGGAAGTGGGCCCGCAAACCGCACTCGGACGCTTCCACTGATACAGCGGGCCTCTTGAAGAAATTCGGAACGTTGGAAATGTGCTTCAAAAAACACATTTCCATGCTTGACTCAACAGGAGGAGGAAACGTGCGTGTTGGCCAAAAGCTGCCGCGGGGGCCGGGGGGGGGCTCCCTGGCCAAGCGGGGCCAGAACTCGGCCTGCCGGGCCTAGCCAGCGGCCTCGCCACGTGCCCGCCCTCGATGCCCGTGCCACCCCAGCGCCCCTCCGGAGGTTCTCCACCCGTCTTCCGCCGGCCGCTCGGGGCCGTGCAGCCGGGGCCCAGCCAGCCGCAGAGGCCGGCAGCCGGGCCGGCCGGACTCACCTGCGGGCCTTGCGGTAGATGCCGCGGCACTGGCGCCCGTTCCCGTGCATGCTGGGGTTGTTGGGGCTGCGGAAGGACCACTGGATGCTCTGCACCCCGCAGGGCCCCAGGCAGTCCCCCCAGGGAGACCAGGCCGACCAGCCGCAGTTCACTGGGGGCACAAAGGCAGAGGGGAGCGCGAGTGGCCCGGCCGTCCTCGGCCGCCCAGCGACCCGCCCAGGGCTGGGGGGGGGTCCCGGGGGACGCGGGCGGGGAGGGCCGGGGCTGCCCACCTGTGCACTCCGGGTTCTGCCGGCAGCGCTTCAGCTGCCCGTCCTGGCAGGTGCAGATGCGGCAGGCGACCTTCACCAGCTGGCCCGGCCAGTAGCGGGCGCCCTCCACCTGGCAGGGGCACTCGCGGGGGCGCACGCACCGCTGCCCACCGTCCAGGACCAGCCCCTCAGGGCACCAGCAGCCTGTGCGGGGGGCAGAGCGGAGTCGTGTGGCTTGGATGCTCGGGCGGCGTGGGATGCGGAAGGTGCTGCCTGGCAGAGGCGCCTTCCCCGGGCCGGCAGGCGCAAGAGCGGCCACCCTGTCTTCCCAGGCGCGGCTGCGCCGTGCCGGCACTGGGTCCACCGCCCAGGGAGCCCTGGAGCACGGGGGGGGGGAGAAAAGGCCAGCGCTTGCCCCCTTACCGGGTCTGCAGGGCCGGTCCCTCCTGCACCTCGTGCGGCTGGAGAGTTCGGCGCAGGACGCGGGGCAGGGCGCGCACCTCCGGCTCACCAGCTCCCCGGGGCAGCGGGAGGCGTTGGCGCACTCCTCCTGCTGACACGCCTCTGCGGGACGGGAGCAGACGGGCGTCTGTGGGGCTGCCCCCCCGTGCTTCGGGGGCGGGACCCGCAGGTGGGGTCCCGGGAGCCTTCCGGGGCCCCCGAGGGCCAGCCCCCTCCGTGGCACCCCCTCCCACCCACCTGCAGGCCCGCTTTGCAGTCCCCCCCTTGTGAAGGGCAGAGCTGCCCCCCTCGCGCTCCAGTCACGGCAGGGGGAGCTTCCAGCGCAAGGGCGGAGAGGCGATGCCCTCCTTCTGGCCCACCCCCCCTCCATCCCAGCCGTTCCAGGAAGGGCCCCCCGGGGGTCTCTTCCTGAAGCGGCAGCCTTTCCCTGGGAAACGGCCACGCCAGCCCCCCCCGTCCCCGTCCCCGGGCCGACTCACGGATCTCCATGGCGCTGGCGGAGGCCTCGCCGGCCTCGGTGCAGGGGCGCCCCCCGTTCTGGGAGGGCCGGCACTCCCGGCGGCGCACCACCACCCCGTGGCAGTCCCGCGTGCAGTTCGACCACGTGGCCCATTCCGTCCACTCGCCATCCACTGCGGGGAGAGGAGGCGGCGGCTGGGGGGACGGGGCGCTGCGCTGCGCTGGGGGCCCCTGGGGGCTCGTGGGTGCTCACCAGCTCAGCCTCGCCTCCCTCGCAGGGCGGCTGTTGGGAGGTGTCCAGGGTGGGCTGCGGCGGGGCAGCCCCCAGCCCCCTCCACGTGGGTCCCGGGTAAACCCAGCGGGCCCCCCGGCCCCCAGGGAGGTTGCCCGGCTGGCCCAGGAGAGGGCAGGAGCAGCACGCACGGAGGGGCTGGGGGGGGCCGGGGGGGCAGGCGTGGCGATGCAGTGAGGGAGTGAGCTGGAGTGGCGAGGGGGGCAAGGGACTGGCCCTTCCGCATCGTCAGTCTGCCCTCCTGCGAAACGGGGGTCCAGCTGGAGCAGAGAACGGGGGTCCGAAAAACGCTTGGGCAAGTCCCCGTTCCAGCGGGCCCCCCGTCCGGCTCTCCGGTCTGTGTGATGGGCGGCCGTTGAATGAGGGGCTGCTCGCTCCGGGACCGTGCGCCCTGCACTGACTCAGCCTTCCAGCTGTGGCAGGGGCCCTGGCCGGGGGAATCGCCTGCGGGCGTGGGGGTGGTCCAGGTGCCCCGGAGCCGGCGGAGGAAGCAGCCCCTGGGAGCACGGCCCGGGCCCGCCACGGGCCCCCTTCTTCCCACGGGCCACCAGGTGGGGCCCCCGCCCCCGGGCGCACCTGGGCAGGCCACCAGGAAGCACTGCTGCGCCTGCGTCTCCTCGCCCAGGCAGTGGCGCAGCACGTCGTCGGCACGCCGGGTGCAGCTCCTCCGCCGGACCTGCAGGCCCGTCCCGCACGAGCGGCTGCAGCGGCTCCAGGGCGCCCAGGGGCTCCACAGGCCGCAGTCGCGCTCGTCCGAGGGCAGCCAGCCCGAGGCCGCGGTGCCGTCCGGGCAGTCGGCCAGGCCGTTGCACACCTGCAAGGCAAGCGGGCGCCGCGTCGGTCCCAGCCAGGGCCGGAGGCACGGCCGGAGGGCCGGGGGCGCCCTCGCCAAATGGCCGCGGGGGCAGACGGGAAGGAGAGGGAGGAAGGGCAGGGTGAGGACAGTGGCCGGCAGCTTTTACGGTGGGGATGACGGGAAGGGGGGCCTCCACCAGCCCCGGCCGCACCTGTCTGAAGGTGATGCAGCTGCCGTCCGCACAGGAGTACTCCGTGCACAGTCCCGCGGTCTCGTTCCGGATGCCGGGAGGAACCACAACGCTTCCTGGGGGGGAGGCGCAGCTGTGAGTGGAGGTGCCCCCCATAATAGCGCACAACTACCTTGCCCGCCCCGCAGCCTTCCGGGCAGGTCCGTCCAGGCGCACACACGGCCCACCTGAGCGGGCTGCCCCCCCGCGTTGGGGCTGCGCCAAAGCCGGGGCACGTTTGGCGGAGGAAAGATGCCCGAGGCGGGGCGGGCTGCCAGATGCAGGTGAAGCACCTGGGAGGGAGGGAGGGAGGGAGGGAGGGCTGGAAGTGGCCCAGGCCCTCTTGGCCATTCCACGACCTTCCCGCGCCCCCCTCCAGACACGGGAGAGGCCTCGGAAAAGCGGCAGGGCAACCTGCGCCAGCGGCTGGGACTCGGAGGGCCCCGTGCAGCGCTCCCACCCCTCCTCTGCCCACCCAGACCCCGGGCGGCCCGTGGCGGGGTCTCCACAGGCCCGCTCAGCTGGGCAGGCGGCTCTGTGCCCCTCCCCCACCCCGCTCACCGCAGGCCAGCTCGTCCTCCCCCTGGGGGCAGTCCGGGGAGCCGTCGCACACGCGCGAGACGCTGATGCACACGCGGTCGCTGCAGCTGAAGTGGCCCGGGCAGGGCGGGATCTGCGTGGAGCCTGTTGGGGGGCAGGGGGAGGCTCCCTGTGGATCTCGGCCGAGCCCCTGTGGGCACAGCCGGCTCCGCAGCACTGCGGCCCCCCGAGGGTGCCGGCTGGGGTCTGACCCCAGCCCGCAGGCCTTCCGGCTTCTGGACGGGGCGAGGGCAGGTGGCGCCTTATTCGGGGCCCTTCCGCAGGACCTGCCCTTGTTCTGTCGCTTACGAAACCGCCAACCCCGGGCTCCTGGAAGCCTCGGGCCACAAAATCCGGCAAGCCTCCTTCGGCAAGCCGGGAGAGCCGCTGGCGGCAGCTCCTTGCTAAGACAACGTCCCCTCGTTCTACTGGGAGGGAGGTCCAGCCAGCCGCACCCACTGGGCGCCGTCTCCTGGGGCCCCTTGCGCCTCCCCGATCTTGCCACCCGTCCCCCCGTAGGCCTCAGGGAGCCACAGGCGGAAGGCATTCGCCCGAGCCCGGGACACGGCCGAACCGGGCTGGCTGCCCACCGCCTCTCGCCCGCCGCCCACCTCCTGCCAGCTGGTGAGGGGGCCGCGGCTCCCCTGGAGGCTTCCGTCCTCGGGAGAGGAGCTGGCACACCGTGGGGGCCCCCCGCCAGACGTGGCTCTGGGGGGGAGGGACCGCTCACCGCAGGTGTCCACGCTCTCGTCCGACTGGTCCTGGCAGTGGGGGGCGCCGTCGCACAGGCGGCTGTAGTGGACGCACTCGCCCCCGCGGGCGCACGGGAACTGGTCCAGGCCGCACGTCCGGTTGCAGTGCAGCTCGTCGCTGCCGTCCAGGCAGTCGGCCTCGTCGTCGCACACCCAGCCCCGCGGCTGGCACTCCCCGCTGCGGCAGTGGAACTCGTAGCGCCCGCAGGGGGGGGCTGCGGGGAGGGGGGTCAGCTCAGCGCTGCGGGCACGCCGGCCTCCTCTCCCCCCTCCTCCGGCCATCCCGTTCCTCTGGCCTGGAACAGTCGCCCTCCACCTGCCCCCACCCCCGTCCCTTGCACTCTCCGAGCCGCCCTCTGGATTTCCCCAGCTCGCTTCCCTGCGGAGAGCGGGGTCCGTGACGTGGCGGGGGCGCCGAGCCTCTTTCACACCAGGGCTGAATTCGATTTCAGAGATGCGCTCAGAGGCACGTTCCAGAAGGCGAAGAGTGGGGGGCCGAGACGCCACCAACCCTGCCCCATTTCCGTGCAACGCTCTCATGGAGGCCCAGGAACCCTTCGGGGAGCACGAGAACCGTAGGGAAGGAGGGGACGTATCCCCAGACAAGCCGGACGACTGCCGAACGCCTGGCCCCGGGGAAGAGGGGCTGCCAGGGCCAGGGAGGGGCCCAATGGCGACCCCAGGGGGCCAGGATGGGCCCGCGGAGGGCCACTCTGGTCGGCGGCTCAGCCTCGGGGAGGGCTCTGCACCTGTGGGGCCTCTTCCGGCGGAAGGTGCGGCGGCGGAGAGGGAGGAAGCTCTGGAGTCCCCGTACCACGCGGTCCCTTACCCAGCGTCCTGTTGGCCGGTAGCCGAGGGGTCGTGGGGGGCTGCGGGCGCAGGGTGGCCGGCAAGGGAGTGGTCTGCGCCCGCAGGCAATGAGCCGGGTCCTCGTCGGCACCGTTGGCACAGTCCGGCACGCCATCGCACACGCGTGTGCGGCTCACGCAGGTGCCGTCCGGACAGGGCAGCTGCCCCGGGGCACAGGTCACGCGGCCTGCAAGGGGGCGGCGGAGAGCGTGGGCAGCCGGCGGGGCCGGCGGGCAGGGCGGGAAGGGGGCCTCCGGCGCCGCCGGAGAGCGGGGTGGGAGCACTCCCTGCGCCGCGAGGGCCAGACGCCAACGCGGGCCAGCGCTCGGGGGCCACCCTCCACCGGGGCCAGAGGGCGAGTCCCCCCCCCCACACCTGGGCTGGACCCCTCGGCAGCGCTGCCCAGCTGCCGCCCAAGTAGCGCTGCCCTTCGTGGGTCAAACGGAAGCGAGCACGCTGCGCTCCTACTCGCGGGTAAGCAGGGCCAGCTTCTGCTAGGCTGCGCGGAGGGGGGGCCACCCTCCACCCAACGCCGGGTCCCCGGCCACTCCCTCTGCAGGCGCCTCCGGCGGGCAGGGACAGGCCCCCGCTTCCAGTCCGCGGCCGACTGACCGGACGAGGCGCTTCCCCTGCCGGGCCTGCACAGGGCGCTTTCTGGGCCCGGCGGGAAAGCGCCCCTCCGGCCTGAGCGGATCCCTGGCTGGGCGACGCCTCCCCCCCGGGGGCCGCTTCAGGCAGCACCCCCGGAAGCGGAGCGGCTGGCAGGCCGGAGGAGCGCCCTGATCCAGTGCCCTTTCGCGCTTGCCCCCGAGGAAGCAGCCGCAGAGACCCCGCTCCGCGGGGCCAAGGCCCAGAGCGCGTGGACCTCCCCCTCACCTGGGCAGAAGGCCTCATCCGCCCCCGTGGGGCAGTCCCGCTTGCCGTCGCAGAGCAGCGCTCTGGAGAGGCACCGGCCGCCGGGGCACTGGAACTCCCCGCCGGGGCACACGCACTGCAGCTCGTCGCCGGAGTCCCCGCAGTCGTCGCGTCCGTCGCAGCGGAGCAGGTAAGGCAGGCAGTGGCCGGCCGCGCACTGGAACTCGCTCGGCCCGCAGGGCGGCCCGCAGCCTGTGGCGGGAGAAGGCGGCCCCCTCAGCTGCCAGCGGAGCTCTGGGGCTTTCTCCCACACAGACGCACCGTTTGGCCGGATCCGGACGGCCGGAAGGCCCTGGCAGCCGCCTCCCAGGCCGGATGCCGTCTCTGCGCGTTGCCTCTCCCATCCAGAATATCCCCGGCCGCACATCAGCGGCTTCCCCACCTGCCACATGGCAGAGCCTCCCTTGGGCGGGCCCTTTGGGGGCCCCCGGCGCCACTTCCTCCACCAAGGGATCTTCGGCGGGATGGTCCCTACGGAGGAAGCCACTCTGCACCCGGCCTGGACCGGCCCGGTCCCCACGGCATTCTGGCCCTGGCCCAACTGGGCGACCGCCGGACACGGGCCGAGGACGCCCCGCGCACGGCCCTCCCGCAGCCTCGCCTCGGGGACCCGGAGCCCGAGCGCCTGCCCGGCCGTGAGAGGGGACCCCGCCCCAGCCCACCGCTGCCCTGGCCAGCGGGACGCTCCGGGGGCCCGCCTCCCGGGGGCCGGCTGCCTCCCCTTGCGCAGCTCACCGGCCTCGTCCGAGCGGTCGGCGAAGCCGCAGTCCAGCTCCCCGTCGCAGACGCGCTGGCGCGGGATGCAGCGGCCGTTGGCGCAGCGGAACTCGCGGGCGGCGCAGGCGGGCGCAGGGCAGTCCGCCTCGTCGGAGCGGTCCAGGCAGTCGGCGGCGCCGTCGCAGCGCTGCCCCCACGGCACGCACTGCCCGCTGGCGCACCGGTACTGGTGGGGGGCGCAGCCGAGGGCGCAGGCCTCGTCCGAGCCGTCCCCGCAGTCGTCCTCGTTGTCGCACACCCAGGCCCCGGGGACGCAGCGCCCGCCCGTGTGGCAGGCGAACTGCCCCTCGGCGCAGCGGGACGGGGGCGCGCACGGCTCCGGTGGGACGGTGCATTGCCAGCGGCCCGCCTCGCAGGAGCTGCGGAGGAAGGGGCCCAGGTCACGCATGCGGGCAGTTCGGCGGCGAATCTTGGCTGTTCCGGCCCGGCTCTCGGCCTTTGCCTCGGGGGATCCCACCAAGGGGTCCCCGGTTAGACGACTCCCCGCAGCGGAGACCACTCTGGCCGGGACTTCGTGCAGTCCACAAGCGCATGGCTTGCCCGGGGACTCTTACTTTAATTTGGAACACAAGCTTTTAGTCCTCATGGTGGTGGGGCCATACTCGAGAGATCGCCCAAAGAGCAGAGGGGGCGGGCTGGACTGGGCTGGGCTGGGGCTGGGGCGGGCGCATTCGGGGGCCAGCAGGGGGGGAGGCTCTGCTGCCCTCTGTGACCCTGCACCTGTCCTCTGCCCCGGAGGCCTCCGGCCGGCTCCTTGCCTGCGCCTGCTGGCCCGGCCCACGAGCGAGCCGGCACGGTGGCTGCCGCTCTGCCGCCCTCGGGTCCTGCGCCACCGCTGTGTTTGCCACCAGCCCCTCCCGGACGGAGCTCGTGCGCCTGCTGCGGCGCCGAAGAGGCTGCAGAGACGGGAGCCGACGGGCCGCTTGGGCTGCCGGGCGCGGGCCCTCAGCAAGTGCCCAGGATGCCCCCCCTCGCCCTGGGAGCCTCTGCCCCAAGCCGCTTGCAGAGCCCCCCCACCCTGCTTGAAAGAAGTGGCGGGGGGGAAGGTTTGGATCGGGGCCAGCCCGGCGCGCATGAGCCCTCCTCTCCCCCCACTTCCACCTCCTCCTCCTCCGGGGCAGGGAAGGCAGCCGGTTCCCATGTTGGGCAGGCCCAGCAGACGCGCCCCCTGCCCCCGTTCAGCCTCCCGGACTCACCAGTTCCGGCACTCCTGCACCAGCACAGCGCCCAGCGGGAACACGGTGCCCTCCCAGACGCAGGGGCACTTGGAGGGGTCAATGCAGCGGCCCCCTGGAAGGAAGGAAGGAAGGGAGGAGGGCAAGCTGGCGTGCGTGGCGCTCCCTGCACACGGCCGAGCGCGCCCCCCGCCCCGTGGGGGCGCCAGGCCTCTGCTCAGACCTCCGGCCCCGCCTGGCCTGCCACGGGGAGGGTCCACAAGACACCCCCCTTCGTGGCCACGCTGCCCACCCGGGCCTGCTCCTTGAGGCCTGAGCCCAAAGGGCTGGAAGACAAAGCCTGCCCCCCACCTAGCCTCCCCAGGCAAGCCAGCAGCCTTCCAACCTTCACCCCATAAGGACTTCCAGTGGGCCAGACACGCCGGAACCGGTGCAGCCCCCCACTCCCCACTGGGGCAATGGGGTGTGAGCTTTGCATTGCAAGAGACGGCACTGGCTGCCACGGGTCAGTCAACCCACGACGAGCCAAGGCGCCACGGATGCGACTTCATCGATTCCGAATGACATTGACAGTCTTGCTCAAGGCAGCATACGTCATTCTCCTCCTCCTCTCAAGCATATCTTCACAACAACCCTGCGAGGCAGGCCAGGCCGAGCGCCCGCGACTGGCCCCAAGTCCCCAGGGGGCTCGTGGCTAGTGGAGGCTAGAACCCGGATCGCTGGGTCCCAGCGCAGCCGCTTGCAGCGAGGTGCTGGGACCCCGTCGAGCAGGGACTGGCACGGCTTAAGCAACCCTGGAAGAACCCGGGGGCTGCTCTGGATTCAGCCGTGCTGGCCCGACTGCCGCGTGGTCCTGGCTTGCCAGAACCGCGCAGCACGACAGGCCCCAAGTGGGAGCCGCGTACGCAAAGGGGGTGGAGGAGGCGTCGCGTGTGGCCGCCCTGGGCTGACCGGCTCGGGCCGTGTTCACATGCGAGGCCGAGCTTCAGGCGCCGATCACCGGGCTCGGTCTGCCCTGAGCAGGGATCGTTTTGCCAACGAGCGACCGGCCGGCTGCCCCTGCTTTCATCCTGCTTCTCCTGCGTTTTGCCAGCCTTCGGAGCCTTTCCCATTTCGGGCCGGTCTCGCCAGGCAGCAAAACGCACGCAGCGGGGGAGCCGCCGGTCTCCATGCAGACGTCGCGACAGCCCGCCGGGCTTGCACCGCACAAGCCGGGGTCTTTCTGCAAATGAGCGGCGGTGGGTTGGTTCGTGGGGCTGCGTTCGAGCCTCGCGCCGACAAGCCGGCTTTCCCCGAGCCACCGGGGCGCGTGCTGGGTGCGAACCAGGCCTCCAGCTGGGTCTGGGCTTCCCCTCCGCCTCTCCACGGCCAGATTTCCTTTTGTGCACTCCCCGGCTCGGCGCGCTTCCTCCACCCCCACACCCCCCCCCGTCCCAGGGGGGCCTTACCATGCAGCACTCGCCCCCCCGGGCAGAAGCAGCCCTCCACGCAGGGGAGGCTCTGGCAGTGCTCGGCTGGCGCCAGGCCCAGGTTCGCGCAGGTCGGGGGGCAGGCCGGCCCGCAGGGGTCGTACTCCAGCCCGTGGTCGCACTGCATGGCTGCGCGGGCAGAGATGGGCAGCGGTCGGCGGGGGCCCGGACCGGGGCGGCCGTGGGAGCGCACCCCGCCGGCCCCGTTCGAACACGGGGCTGTTGAACTGCGGCTGGCCCCCCGCGGGGCCCCCCCGGCCCAGCCCGGCCCCAGAGGGGTCTCGTCTGCCACTGCCCTCGGCCTGCTGCGGAGGCCCAGGAGGGCGCAAGAGCGGGCGGCTTACGGCACAGATCCTGGCTCCTCCAGCGCACGGACACCCCCCGCTGGCTGCACTCCTCCGCGTAGGCGGCGATGGCCGTGCAGAGGCACTCGCAGTCTCCTCCCGAGTCGCACCTGCGGACGGGAAAGCGGGGTCAGACGCAGAACGGGGCGGGAGAGACGCGGACGGGTGGACCTCGGGCAGAAGAGGAGAGATGGAGAAAACGCTCTTCTCCCAAATGTTTCCAAAGGAAAAACAGGAAAGGGGGAAGGTTTTTCTGTTTTTCCCATTTCCTCCCCATTTTTCCGTGATTACCCAGGCCTTCGTGTGACCGGAAAGGGACACCGAGGGGACGCGCGGCAAGAGCGGGGACGATGGCGCAGAAGCTCGGCTGGGGGCGGATGGGAGCGGGAGGCTGGGAAGGGCGCTTGGGGGGCACGGCCCTTGCCCCCCACCCCCGCTGGCCAGATCCGGCGCAGGCCGGCCGGGCCCCACGCAGGCACCTACCCACAGGCGTCGAAGACACACCAGTCGTAGAACTGCTGGCAGGCCAGCTCCACGTGGCAGGGGGCGAAGAGCTCCTTCAGCAGGACCCCGCAGCGCTTCCGGGCCCACGTCACACGGTGCGAGTTCACCTGGGGGGCGAGGAGGGGCATGCAAGGAACCCCCAGGCTGCCCTGGGTCGAGGGCCACGTCCCCTGCAGCCCAGCGCCCAGCGGCCAAACAGCCGCCGTGGGGCATGCTGAGGTGCCCTCCCGCCCCATTCCCAGCCGGGGGGCACTCGGGCATCTCACCCTGATCCTGTGGGTAGCCAACGGCCCTCAGGCAGCCACTGACAGCCCCAAACTCCCCGCATGACTGGGGAGGCACTGCCGGGGCGGAAGGCCGGGGGGGGGGGCAGGTCCCGGGCAGGGCCGTACCGTGCAGGGGTGCTCCGCGTCCTCGCCGCTGACCTCGGGGCACAGTGGGCTGACCCGCCAGGAGTCGCCGAAGAGCTCGGCCGTGGGCTCCACGATGCCCTGCTGGCTGGCGAAGTCGTTCTCCGTGTCCCCGTCAAAGTTCCCGCACAGCCCGGACACGCGGCCCCGGAACACGGGGTCCAGCCTGACATAGACCCGCGTGCCTGGGGGAGACACGGACCGGGACGGGGCTCAGCCAGGCGTGGGCCGGGGTATAATTCGCGGGGTGAGCCGAGGCAGCTCACCCCCAAACGCGAGACTACTCCGGAGAAGCAGCTGCGCGCCGACGGTCATACTGGCAGGCACAGTGATGAACTGCAGATACAGGAGACGGGCGGGGGGAGGAGGAGCTGGTGCCCCCCTTTCCCAGGCAGAGCAGCGGAGGCTCCGTGGGCCTCCAAAGACCCCTGCCCAAGGCATGAGCCCATTCCTCTCTCTGGGCCGAGAAGACAGGCCACGGATCTTACCACATTCCCCTTTCTGTCAGCGCACAGAAGCCCCAGCCCACCTCCCGGAGGATGCAGGGCAGGCAGAGCAGCTTCGGTAAAGCAGACCGTTTCAGTTCTCACTGCAAAAGCAGCTTTTCTCTAAAGAAAGCAGCTGCGAGGCAATTTGCCTGGCGCTCTTCCTAACCATCACAAGGCTGTGAGGCCTTGGCCTGCAACCGAAAACTATCCTGGCTGTTGGACTCTGGCAGAGTTTGCCTGGAGCCCGGGGTCAGACTAGATGGCCTGGGAGGTCCCTTCTGACTCACGTGGTTTCTATGTTTATACAGCCCAGTACAGTACATATAATGCAGGAGGTATTCACATCCCTTTTTGATCCCGAATTGTAGCCGTTTCAGTTCTCCTCCATTGTGCTTACTGTAGCCGTCAAAATTTATTCATTTTGCATTGTTCCACTTTGATGTATGTGCACAATGCGTATTTTCATGTAGACCATTTATAAATCAACGGTATGAAGTATTTGGGGAACAGTTTGCATGTTTCAAAAGGTACACAGAACTGTGGGGACTTGGGGAGCTTGCCTGGTGCGGGTGCTCACACCCCCCAATGAGACTCGCGTGCCGGCTCCCCTCACCCAGAGCGGGCCAGACGGGCGTCCCGGAGCACCGTTTGCGGGCCGAGGGAAGAGCCAGGCCTCACCTCCGTCCCAGAGCACCGTCAGTCCCAGCTGCGAGACGAGGGCGAGGAAGAGCCCGGCTCTCTCCAGGGTCAGGCCGTTCCCGCTGTACGTCTTGGGGGGGCGCACCGAGGCCCCGTTCACTGTCACATCCTTCCCTGGCGTGGGCGGAGAAGGGGGGCATCAGGAGGTGCCGAGACGGGACGGGCCGAGGCTCCCCCCCCCGCGGGCCTCCCGTACCTCGCAGCAGGTGGACCACGGTGCTGCCCACCAGCACCACGACCGACTTGGTGCAGGTGCTGCCGCTGGAGCCGCAGGGCACGTTCTCGACCGTGACGGTGAAGGCGCCGCTGCTCTCGCGGGCCAGCACGTACTCGCAGTCCCCCAGGAAGGTGTAGGGCCGCCCGTCGAAGGTGATGTAGTGCGGGTCCCCCGTGGCCACGCAGGTCCCCGCGCAGCGCTGGCGGCCGCACTCCCAGCGCCGGTTCCGGCAAACGCTGGGGAGGCAGGCCGGGTCGGGGTCGGTGCCGGTGCCGGTGCCGGGCCTTGGAGGGCCCCGGGCGACCCCCCCGTGCGCCCGCCCCGCCGACAGGCCGCCCCCTCCCTGCCCCGGCCACCAGATGCACCTTCCCCTCTGCCTCCTCTTCCTCCTCGTGGGCCCAGCCGCGGTGGCGCCTCCCCTCCTGCCCAGCACCGGCGTTTCTGGGCCGAGGGGGGCCGGAGGGGCCACACGGGCGGGGAGCCAGCCCTGGTGCCCCGGCCATGGGCCGCCCGGCAGGAGCCTGGCTGTGCCAACGAGGGGCGTCCGCCCGAGGGAGGGGCCGTGAAACGCAGCCAGGGTTCCCGGGGCCGCAGCGCTGGGCCGAGTGGCCCCGTGGAGCGCTCCTCACCAGGTGTTGCAGTCCTTGCTGATGGTGGCGTTGGGCTGGTGCAGCTGCCCGTTGTGGTGGCAGGGACACTGCTCCGGCGGGACGCAGCGCTCGTTCTGAAAGGGGAGCGGTGGCCCCGCGGGGTTATGGGGATGCCGCGGGGCGCGTGCCGCTTCTCCTCCTGCCCCGGGGCCCGGAATACGCTTTGCGCGCTCCAGGGGAGGGAGACGAAAGGGCCCCCGGGGGCACTTGGGGTCCATCCGGACAATGGAGAGAAGCACCCGGAAGCAGTGCGGTGAGCGAAATTCCTCGCGGCCCCTTCTCCTTCCAGCTCCGCCCGCTGGGGCACGGAGCTGCTTACGGCCCCGGGGCGAGTTGGCCCTCGGAGGAGCTCTCTGGCCAGCTGCTTTGCAGCAGCGGCCAAAGGCAAGGGAGGGGGGAGCGGAAGACACAGGGCTGGGGGGGCGCGTGTGGGAGCGAAAGAGCTCCCTGCCCAGGAACTGACCCGAGGGAGGGGCGCGAAGGTTCAGGGAGAAAATCGCGCAGATTCCTCACGAGCTGGACTCTACTAGTGACTCAGAGGCTTCTGGGGAGATACCAATGCTGCCGCCTGGTCCACAATTAATGGATGAATTTCAGTCGCTGCAGCCTGATGATGTGGGCAAGGTGCTTGGACGAGTACATCCCACCACCTGCTTACTAGACCCATGCCCATCGTGGCTACTTAAGAAAGCCAAGGACGGGATTGAGACCTGGATCCTGGAGGTGGTCAACGCCTCTTTAAGAGACGGCCGGGTACCTGCCCCTTTAAAGGAGGCGGTAGTCCGACCGGTCCTGAAGAAAGCGTCACTGGATCCAGAGATGGCCACTAATTACAGACCAGTGGCCAACATCCCGTTTCTGGGCAAGGTGTTGCAGCGGGTGGTGGCGGGACAACTCCAAGCACTCTTGGATGAAACTGACTATCCGGACCCATTTCAGTTCGGCTTCAGACCCGGGTACGGTACTGAATCTGCCTTGGTCGCCCTGTACGATGACCTGTGCAGGGAGAAGGACAGGGGGAGTGCGTCCCTGTTGGTTCTCCTGGACCTCTCAGCAGCTTTCGATACCATCGACCATGGTATCCTTCTGGATAGGCTGGCGGGATTGGGAGTAGGAGGCACTGCTTTGCAGTGGTTCCGCTCCTATCTCGATGACCGGTTCCAGAAGGTGGTGCTGGGGGGCTGTGGCTCTGCGCCATGGCAGCTATGCCATGGAGTCCCACAGGGCTCCTTTTTGTCCCCTTTGCTGTTTAACGTCTACATGAAACCGCTGGGAGAGGTCATCAGGAGGTGTGGGCTGCGGAATCATCAGTACGCTGATGATACCCAGCTCTACCTCTCATTTTCCACCAATCCAGGTGAGGCAGTGGCTGTGCTGAACCGGTGCCTGGCCGAGGTAATGGGCTGGATGAGGGCCAATAAACTGAAGCTCAATCCAGACAAGACGGAGGTCCTGTTGGTTGGTGGATCGGGCTTCGGAGAGGGTGAATTGAACCTAGTCCTGAATGGGGTTGCACTCCCTCTTAGGGACAAGGTCCGCAGCCTAGGAGTACTCCTCGACCCGGAACTTTCACTGGAAGCTCAGGTGACAGCGGTGGCGAGGAACGCCTTCCTTCAGCTTCGGCTGATCCATCAGCTACGCCCCTACCTGGAGTACGACTGCCTGGCGACAATGACACACGCGCTGGTGACTTCCCACCTTGACTTCTGCAACGCACTTTACGTGGGGCTACCCTTGAAGTTGGTCCGGATACTTCAGTTGGTGCAGAATAGAGCTGCCAGGCTGCTGATGGGGACGGGGCGTTATGCTCACATGACTCCAGTCCTCCGTCAGCTTCACTGGCTTCCCATTGAAGTCTGGGCCCAATTCAAGGTGTTGGTGATCACTTATAAAGCCCTAAATGACTTGGGTCCCGGCTACCTGAAGGAGCGCTTACGTCCATTCGTGCCCCCCCCACCCCCTGAGATCAGCGGCAGAGGCCCTTCTCCGGGAGCCCTCCGTGAAGGAC
>NW_025335289.1:1212920-1225742 GCF_004798865.1 Varanus komodoensis
CTCACTGGCTTCCCATTGAAGTCTGGGCCCAATTCAAGGTGTTGGTGATCACTTATAAAGCCCTAAATGACTTGGGTCCCGGCTACCTGAAGGAGCGCTTACGTCCATTCGTGCCCCCCCCACCCCCTGAGATCAGCGGCAGAGGCCCTTCTCCGGGAGCCCTCCGTGAAGGACATTAGGAGGGTGAGTACCCAGAGCAGGGCCTTCTCTGTGGTGGCGCCCCAACTGTGGAATGCGCTCCCCAGAGAGGTCCGCCTGGCGCCGTTGTTATTTGCTTTTCGGCGCCAGGCGAAGAACTTTTTATTCAAGCGTCATTTTAATTGTTAATGTTATTTTTATTTTAAAGTTTTTTGGCCAGGGTGACTTATTTTATACAGTTACGTGTATTTTATATTGTTATTTATGTATTTGATTTATTTGTAAGCCATCCCAAGGCTTTGGCGAATGGGGCGGCCTAGAAATTTTCTAAATAAATAAATAAATAATAAATAAATAAATAAATAAGCCGCCCACCCGCTGGTGCGCAGGGGGCAGGGGAGGGCTTCCTTGGGGCTGGGCACGGCCGGCTGGATCGGGACTAGCAGCCTGTTCTACAGGGAAGGAGGTCTTGGTGGCGGCGGAAGCCAGGAGCTGCCTCCCCGGGCTGCGCAGATCCCCGTCCTTGAGGCGGCCGTGCCAAACTCCCAGGAACTCCAGAGAGGAGGAGAAGCGCCGCTCCGCCAACACTCCCGCCTGCCTTCGGCGGACTTTGGGGGATGCCCGGCTGCTCCCGCGCGCCTGACCAATGACGGGAACACCAAATTACGAGTGTGCACAGCCTCCCCTGTGGTGGCCCCACGGCACAAGACCCGCCGAACGGAACTCAACAAACTCCGGCAGGACAAATTCTCAGGAAAGGCTGGCGTAGCCACAGGTTATTTCACGACGTATATTCGCCATGACATTATTTACCGTTTCCATCGCCCCTTTGCTAAGCAGCCGAGGGCTGCCTTCCTTATGAGCAGAAAGGGCAGGCAGGAGGGGCTGGGGGGCTGCCAGGGACCCGGGTGAGCGAGCAAGAGCAGACAGCGAGCGAGCGCCCGGGGGGGGGTGGGCATCGGACGTCGCCGGGCTGGCGTGCCTGCCCCTCCCCAGGTGAGACAGGCGGCGACTCCGGAGGCACGCCGGCTCGCAGGAAGCGGCGGGGCGTCTGAGCCGGGCAGTGCCGGGCAAGGACTCACCAGGAAGAGGGTGCCCGGGGGGCACACGCAGCCGTCCGCGGGGCCGGGGCAGGAGGCGTTTCCCGCTGGGCTCTCGCAGGTCCGCAGGCAGGAGCCGACGGCGTAGACGAGGTCCCCGGGGCACAGGGCTGCCGGGGGGCAGGTCTCCTCCGAGCAGCTCCAGGCCCCGCCGGTGCAGATGCTGCAAGGCAGGTGGAGGTGGCGGTGGGTGGCGGGCACGGGGGGCCCTCCCACTGCAGCGGCTCCTCTCCTGGGGCGCGCTGGACCCCTCGCCTGGAGCGCTCCGGGCCCCACCCCACACCGCCCCTCCGCAGTGGCCCCCGCAGAGCGGACCCAACCCTCAGCAGGTGCACCCCAAGAGGGCCCAGGAAGGGACTGATTTTGGGCCAGAGGGAAGGGGAAAGGTGCCACCAGACCAGACAGGTGTGGGGACAGGGGAGGGGAGGGATCCCAGCGGCCCCTGCTTTTTGCAAGAGCCGAGCTGGGACCTTGGCCCTGCAGGGACGCGGGCGCCAGAGGCGGTGGCAGCGGGAACACGAGTCCTGAGTGCGGGATGCAAGGGGAGGGCAGCCTGGGGCTCCCAATGTTCCGAGAGCCTTGTGCCCGTGAGGGACCCCACGGAACGAGCACCTCGGGGGAAGGACGGGGCAGCCCCTCGGCGGGAGAAGGGGCTGCGGCAGACGTGCCGGAGCCGGAGCATCCCTTTCGTGGAGCTCTGGGCCTGCGGGACTCAGCGTCCTGCAAAGCTACCGGACACTCTTCCTTCTTTTGGCTGCCTTGGGGGATCCCGCCTGCGGCCCGAGGGGGGGCTTCCGCACGTGCGGCTTGCACGCCGCAAGGAAAAGCACCCGGGAGCTTCCACGCAAGGCGAGCCGAGGGCCGGGCACTGAACACCGAAGTCAGCTTTCCTGAGCTGGGCAGACGGCAAGAGGGGCAGCGGCCCTCGCCCAACGTCGCGAGGGCTTTGTGGGCGGTCGTGCGACGGCCGGGATCGCGAGCAATGCACATAGAGCAGCACGAAGCATCGGGCACACGTCGGGGTGCACGCTCGCACCCCGCAGCGGGGAGTCTGCTGGCAAGAGTGCGCCCGAGCTCATTTTGGCAGGGCAGGAAAGGCCTTCCCTGGCAGGACCCGCTTCATACAGAAGCCCCGAGGGCAGAGGAGGGCTCCGCCCGCAACCAGGATCCAATTGCCTGACGTTCCCTCACGCCCGGGCTGGGCTTCCTCCGGCACAATGACGGGGGCGCAGGTGAAGCTCCCACCGGCTCTCTCCGGGCAGCCTGACCGGGCAGCCTGACCGAGCCTCCCGACCCCCGGCGGCCCCATGCCAGCAGCTCCAGCCCCCTCCTCGCCAGGCCTGGCCTCTCCTGTCCTCTTCCATCCATGCCGCAGCTTCGCACCTCGCTGGGACCCGTCTCTCGGTGGCAAACCGCTTCTCCTTTGAGGGGGGCTGCCCAGCTGTGAGGGCTGGTGGGCACTTCCGGGGTGCTGTGTGACCTCACAAAGCGGCTGCTCATTCTTAAAACAGCTGCCGCGAGGACCATGGCAGGCCGAAAGCACTCGCTTTCCAGGAGGCGAAACGAAAAGCAACTTCCTCCAGGAAAGAGCCGCCGGGCGGAAGGGGAGGCCGTGCTCCAAAGCACAAATCGCTAAATAGAGATGGTGTGGAAGGCGGCACTGGCTTTGCGGCAGGCTGGCCTTCCAGTTAAAAAATACGAATACTTTTTTCCAAGCTTAAATAAAGGAGCAGAAAGGGCAGGAGTGGCAGGGCGCCTGGTGGGTGCCCGGGGAGCGCCACGCTGCAGTTCCCTCCTGGACGATAAAAATCGGAAGTCTGCTCCAGGAAAACCAGAAATTCTGAGGGCTGCGTGGATTACACGAACTGGGCCGACGTGCATCTCTGCGTTCTTCCGCACAAGCAGTGCCGCTTCCCAAAGGATGGGGCAGAAAGATGCAGAGGGAGGGAGCACCCCTGCGAGGAAGACACGCTCCGGCCTGGCTCAGCGCTGGCTCCGCCTCACCCGGAGCCCTGGGTCCCGGTCTGGGCACCGCAGTTGGGGGAGGATGCAGGCAGGCTGGGGAGGGCTCGGAGGAGGGCAGCACGGGTGATCCGGGGCTGGAAACAGCCCTGCGAGGAGGGATGGAAGGAGCTGGGTGCGCTCGGCCTGGAGGAAAGGAGACTGTGGGGGGGGGGAGCCCCTGCGAGTGCTTGAAAGGCTGCCAAAAGAGGAAGGGCAGGATCCCGTCTCGATCATCCCAGGGTGCAGGAGGCGGAATAAACGGCTGAACTTATTCAGGAAGCCAGAAACATTTCCTGACTATCAGAGCAGCACGACCGTGGAACCAAAGACCTGGGGAGGTGGGGGGCCCTCCCGCCCGGGCGGCATGCGAGACGCCGCTGGCATGCTTGAACTGGGCGTCCTGCACCGAGCGGGGCCCGGCCCCAGTGGCCCCTGGTCCTTTCCAGCTCTGCTGCTCTATGCTTCTACGACGGCTTTTTGAGATTCTGCCGATTGTTGTTCCCAGAGGCTTTCAGCGATACATGAGGACTAGAAACTGTTCTGAAAAGGCGATCGTTCGGCACCCAGTGCCGGCGGGACCCCGGCACCCCCTGGCCGAGGGAGCATGCGCTGGGTGGGAGGGACGTACCAGGTGTTGCAGCCCTTCCGGATCTCCGTGCCCACGGGATGCGCCTCGTCCCGGTACACACAGGGGCACAGCGCCGGCCGCACGCACTGCCCGTCGTCGTCCAGCACCAGGCCCTCCGGGCAGTTGCACCCGGCCACGCAGGCGCGGTCCAGGTCCTGGCAGGCGCCCAGCACCTCCACGCGGAGATCGGCACAGGTCGTGCGGCAGGGGGAGGCGCACTCCCGGTAGACCTGCCCCCCCGAGCAGAGCACCGCTGCGGGGAAAGGGGAGGCTGAGCCCATTCTCAGGGGCGGGGGGCTGGCTGCACCATCCGGCCGGCTCGGGGGGGGGGGGCAGTGCAGCCACAGTGCCCCAGACCCCCCATCAAGGTCTGGAGCAGCTGCCCCACTTCCCAGGGCCGGTGCGAGGGACGGCAGGCCCCGCGTGGGAAGGGGGCTGCCCCCTTCGCTGCGCCCTCCGTGCCGCCGGGACCAGCTGTACCCTGCCCTGGAGGGGGGCAGAAGCCTGTGGGCAGCCCCCGCTTGCGGGCCTGAGGGGCGGGGTGAACGGGGGCCGCCGCCGCTAATTCTCCCCCACGTTTCAGCGCACCTTGCGGCACGAGTGTCCTGCGCGTGGCATTGGCAGGTCCAGCCAGAAAGGGACCCCCGCCCCCCCACGCCCCGCACCGCTTCCCCGCCCCCCCTTGGCACCACCTTCGGCCCCCGCTCTGCCCCCTCTGTCTTCTCTGGACCTGGACCCATAGCCCCCCCCCCCCGCACGCTGCCAGCGCCCTGCCCGCCGGCCGGCCAGAGGGAGACTTACGGCAGACGCTCTGGTTCCTCCAGGCTGCCGGGGCGCCCTCCTGCGCGCACTGCCGGGCATAGGCAGCCACGGCGCCGCACAGGCACACCTTGCCGGCGGCGCATCCGCACACGTCCTCCAGGCAGAGCTGGTGGAAGGGCTCTCGGTCCACAAGGTCGTGGCAGGGCTGCGGGGCGGGAGGGGGCGGTCAGGCGGACGGAGGGGGGCGCCAGCTGCCACCCCAGGAAAAGCCCACCACGGGGAGACAGTCTGGAAACCGCCTGTGCCGCGACACTTCTGAGGGAGCGGATGCTGCGGCTGTGAGCCACTTTGCCCCCCGTCCCACCCCCGGAGACGCATAACTGGGGCGGCAGGGAGCAAAGGAGACGCAGAGCCTCTGGCCGCAGGCATCCCGACCGCGCGCTCACAGAGCAAGGCAACGTCCGTGCCCTTGCCGTCCGGGAGAGCAGCCCAGGTGAGCGCGTCGCCCACCCGGGACGCCTCACGAGCCACTGCAGAACAGGCGGTTTGGGGCGGCCTCTTGGCCAGGGAGCCGGGCGCCCCCAGCCAGCGAACGGGGCAGCCGTGTGCACGGCCGAATTGCTCCGTGCGCGGGACAAAGTGGAGTGGTGCGGAGGGCCTGGACGGGCGGCCCCCGTCCCCCAGCTGACAAGAGAGAGACACGGGCCTGCCGGCAAAAGGGGGGCTGTGGGGGGAACGGAGCCGCCACACTGCAAGGGGGGCTGAGGCCGCAAGGGCCAGGGGCTTCATGCGGCATTAGAGCGAGAGAGGGAAAGGGCAAACGGAATCAAATGCTTCCTGGGAGGAAAGGAAGGAAGGAAGGAAGGAAGGAAGGAAGGAAGGAAGGAAGGAAGGAAGGAAAATGGCCAGCCACTAATTTTTCGCTGAGGCGGAAACTCCTTCTGTCGTCTTGGAAGCCATTCCGGCAGAGGAAATGCAGAAGAAAGGAAACTGAGGCAGGGCACTGGGGCCCCAAGACCCTCTTGGTGCCTTCGCAGTTCGAGTGTCGCACCAGGGGCAGCAAGCCGGTGTCCTGCAGGTGGACTACAGTGCCCATAAACCTGGCTGTTGGCCACGCTGCCCTGGTCCAGCAGCGGGAGGGACCCCGGTGGCCTGCCTCCGCTCGCAGGGAAGAGGCTGTACACACGTGCCTGGCTTGGGGGACGGCGCACCGGCAGGGACGGAGGCGGCACCCCGGGAATGCCGAGAAGCCCCCCGCCACCCCCAGGCCGGACGGGCGACTCCCCCTCCCTGACGCGCCAGGCGCCCCCCGCTGACCTGGAAGGAGGGGCCATGCAGGACGGCGCAGGCCGCCTGGGCGAGCGGCCTCTGCTGGGCGAAGGTGCTGCAGGTGTCGAAGGCGAGCCCCCCGGGGGGGGGCGCAGTCAGGGGAGGCGCGGAACTTGCCGGCGAAGGCGGCCACACTGGCCTCCACGTCCCCCTCCGGGGTGGTGAAGTCGTCCTGCTGGTTCCAGTTGTAGGTGCCGCAGAGGCCCCGCACCTGCAGAACCGGGGCGGGGGAGTCGGGGCGTGGGCCTGAGCCTGAGCCGCCCTCCTGGCCCGGCACTGCCTGGCAGCGGCAGCAGCTCCATGGGAGGACGGGCCGCAGTTCTCCAGCCTCACCTGGAGGCACAGGCAGGGACCGGCCCAGGCCTCCTGCGGGCAAGGCTGGGGCTTTTCCGTGGGAATCCGGCCTATCTTGAGGTGGCGGGGTCTTAAATCCCCCCGCCAAGTGTCCTGAGCAAGCCTCTTCCGTTTACCTGTGATGACCTGAAGGCTCTCATGTGGCTCGGAAGGTGCCGGCACCGTTGCCAGCTCACCTGGCTTTTGCTCGCCAGGACAGTGTCCCCCCGCCCCCGCCGCGCCGGCATTTCAACCAGGTGGACACGCTGCATGTGCCACGCAGTCGCAGCCTCATTAGCAGCGGGCGGTCAGTAAATGTGACCCCTGGAAAGGGCTCCCCGGGGTCCTCCCCCCGCCGGGCCCCCTCCCGGGCTCGGCCGCTCGTAAAGGGGCGGAGGGGGGCCGGGCGCCTTCCTGGCTCACCTTGTGGGCAAAGCGGGGCTGCAGAGTGATGTAGACGGCAGGGAACTCCAGGCCCCACAGCACGTGGGCCCCAAAGGCCTGGAGGAGCAGGAAGGACGCAGAGGCGCGCCGCACGGACAGGCCGGCGCTGGCGAACGGGAGGTCCACCTCCTGGCCGTTGACAGAGACCTCCCCTGGAGCCGGAAGGGGAAGCGGCGGCTGAGAGAGGAGCGCCGAGCAGAGCCCTGCGACCCAATGTGGTCAATTCCCGTGGCCAAGCAAGCCCGGAAGCAACAGAGCGAGTCGAGGGGACAGGGGGCAGAGGCAGATCTGGGCTGGCGCCCCAGCGCCTCCTGTCACGGGGAGGGTCTGCCTCCACCGAAGGCCCGAAGCGCGGCTGCCCGCCTGCACGGACGAGCACCGGCAGCCAAGCAGAGGAATCGTGGGAGCTGCATTCGGGCAACAGTGGGGTGGCCGGGAGGGTGCCCCCCCAGTGGGGGTGCTGTGGAATGTTTCTACCCTCCCGTTCCACAGGAGGAGGATGGCCAAATCCAGCCCCCATGCGCCTCCCCTGGGGGTCACACCTCTTTTCCGTGGCCCCCGGTCGCTGGAGTTTCTTCCCTGGCTCCAGAGACGGAAGCGCCTCCCTCCCCGGTGGCCGCAAGAGCCCCACGCGAAGCTCCCTGGCCCCACCAGAGTGGCACTCGGCCTGCCAGCAGAGAGGTTCTGCACCCCGGCTCTGCGGCCACTCGGCCTCTTCCGGGCACCCTCCAGCTCCCTGAGAAGGCAGCTCGGCCTCGTCCCAGGCCCTGCCCTCCCGCACGGTTCTGCCCCAGGGCCACCTGCAGCCCCGCTGGCTTGCCAGGGGCCGCCTCCGTGGCGCCACCGCTCCAGGGCTCCGGCCCTGCTCCGGGTGAGCGCTGGAACCCAGACAGGGGCCACGGTCCCTCCCCACTCACCTGCCCGGGACAGCCGGGCCGAGACCTCCTGCACGGTGACGGCCACGGCGTGGAGGCAGCTGCTGCCGCCCCGGCTCCCACACGCCTCTTTGTGCTCGGCAACTACCTGGAGCTTCCCGTCCATGAAATCCTGTGGGGAAGAAGTGGGCCGGCCTTGGAGGTGTGGGCTGGGCCCCCCAGGCCGGGGGGCCCGGGTGTCTCTGCCGGCTCTCCCACGGCCACCTTGGCCAGCCGCGCCAAGCCTGACCATGGCAAAGCTCGGAGAGAGCCAACGGGGGAGCCTCTCTCCTTCGCCAGGAGAACAAGGGCAGCCTGCCGTGGGGGGGCTCCCCGGAGGTCACCCCTGGAGCCCTCCCCCCATCACTGCCCTGGCCTTCTGGGGTGACCTGCCCAGAGCGAGGGCCCCTTCTCCCAGGCCCACTCCAGGGGGCCCTGCCTAAGGGGAGGGCCTGCTTGGTGGCGGCCCCCCTGCAGCGGAATGCCCTCCCCAGAGCGGTTCACCCCACCCGACCTTGCGGTCTTCTCAGTGCCAGGTGGAGGCCTGTCTGTGGCTACGAGGTTTTTGGTCCTTCATTTTAAAAGCGGTATCACTCCATTTTTAGATCTTTGCAAGCTTTCTGGCTTTTACTTTCTCCCTTTTCATTTTCTGCTTTAAATTCTTGAAGTGTTTACATTACACTTTATCATACTCTGCAGGTTATGGTTTCAATGCCTGTGAGCACGCGGGGAACTCCAGCTGGGGACTCCATCCACCCGCCAGTCTTTTCCAGAAAGGGCTGCAGCCCGGAATACCTTGCTGCAGCCTTCCTCAGCCTGGCGCTCCCCAGACTCCAGCTCCCATCGTTCCCACCCAGCTTGGCCACTGGAGGGCACCGACTGCAATCCCCCGCGCTGGGGAGGAGCGTGGGCGTTGCGATCAAGCACGTCCGGAAGGCCCCAGGCTGGGGAGGGGCCCCGCGCCGCCTGCCTGCGAGCCCCGGCTGGGCTCCAGTGACGGCCCTCCACGCCCTGCGGCCCCGGGGCCCTGCTGGGGGCCTTACCTGCACCAGGATGTACTGGCAGGTGCCTTGGAAGGAGTAGCGCCTGCCGTCAAAGGTCAGGTAGTGTAGGTCGCCCAGCACGGCGCACTCCGCGGCGCACTGGTCCCGGGTGCAGCTCCAGCGGCCTCCGCCACACGTGCTGCGGGGACAGGCGAAGGGGGCCAGGTGAGGGCAGGGGGCACGCCACGCCTGAGCCGCCCCCTTCGCCCGTGCTTCGGACCCCCCTGGCCGCTGGCCAGCCCCGTGTGGCCCTCCTCATGCCTCGTCTCCCGACCTGCCTTGGAGTGGCGCCTCCTCCTGCCTTCAGCTCGGCGGCCAGAGCTCTGCCTGCTCGGCACGCCCCCCGGCCCTTCTCCGTCCCACCAGCAAGGCAGCCGCGCCTGCCCGGGATCCTGGGCCACGAGGACCCGCCAGGGCTACGCTGGCCCTACCTGTCCGTCTCAGGATCCGGAGCGCCGGGTGGCATTCCCCTGCCCACAACTCGGGCATTCCGGGCACCCCAGAAACTCAGCCATGTGCCCCACGGGAGACTTGCAAGCAACAGGGGTGCTGCTCAAGCGGGGGGGGGGTTCAGCACTTCCCCCACATTTCTTTCCACTGTGCCCCCTTTTCACTGTGGCTAAGGAGGGCACCTGCTGGGGCCTTCGTCCTCCCTGCGTCCTCAGGGAGAGCGGAGACACCTGCTAGAAACCCCTGTGAGCCAGAGGATGCCTCAGGCTTCACTGGACTCCCCAGACGCAAGACACCCCTTCCGTGGAGACGTCACCCCCTCCAGGCCGCGGGAGGCAGCAGATGCAGAGCAGGAGAACGTGCTCGAAGGACAAGGCAGCTCCGCGAGGGGGGAAGCGCCTGCCAACCTACACAGGGATCCAGAAGGGCTCCGCATCCCGAGCGGAGCGAGTCCCGGCGGGCGGCATGGCTCTGTCCCGGGTCCTGAAAGGCCTCGCCTTCCTCGCCACCCGGCTTGTCTCCGCTTCCCCCTCCGGTACCTGTGGCTGCTTCAGACCGTCAGCCTGAGCACTCGGCCTGGGCTAAGAGGCACCCCAGGCGTCGCCATGCCCACCCGGGACTGCCAACCCCGAGGGAACCCGTCCCACGCGAGACTCACCACCGATTGCAGCGCTGCTGGAGGGTCTCTCCCGGGGGGTATTTCTGGCGCCGGTGGAAGCAGGGGCACTGGCTCTCCGGCACGCACTCGCCCCCCTCCAGGTAGAGGCCCGGGGGGCACTCGCAGCCGCTCACGCACTCGCCCCGGCAGTGGCCCTCCTCCGCGGCGCCCACCGCTGCGCAGCTGGCCGGGCAGGAGGACACGCAGTCCGAATACCGCTTCCCGTGCACGCAGGACTTTTCTGTGGGGGGGGGAGGGAGGAGGAGAAGCGGCCGCACGATGAGGCCCCCCGGGCAGAGAGCGCTGCCCTCGGAGGCACACGCCTCGCCGCCCCCACGCACCCCAGCCTCTTCAGCGGGGCCTGAAGGCCAGAGGGGCCCCGCCTCCCCCGCAGGCCCAGCCCTCCGGCCCACGCACCCCGGCCGGGGCACGGAGCGGACGCCCGAACATCCCCAGCCGCTTGCGCAGCCTGACGAGGCCTGGGAAGGGCCGCAAACGGAGCGGGGCCTGGGGCTGCTCCGACGGGGCAGGGCTGGGAGAGGAGGGCGGGGAGCCGGGCGCCTGAGCGAACAGCCCTGCAGGCGTGGAGAAAGCGGAGAAAGCGGCCAGCGAGCGGCCCTCCTCCCTCGAATGTTGCGCCCTCAGCCTCCTCCCGACCCGGAGGGCTGCATGCGGGACGCTCGGGGCAGATCCGGGGCAGCCCTTCCGTGTGGACTGAACCGCTGGCGCAACGCCCAGGCGGCCTGGCCCGAAGCATGGCGGGGGGGCTGGCTACCGGCCCGGGGGCCATGCGCTGCCTCGGCACCAGGGCAGCCTGTTGGGGAACGTGGGGGAGGGAGGCGGGGGACTCCCTCTGTGCACAGCCAGGGCGCCCCCCCCCCGCCCGGTCGGGCCCGCACTGTTCGCCTTGCGCTTCTCTTAGGCTCCGACGGGGACGGGCTCACGATCCGCCTCCTTGGCAGAACCGCCGGGAGGTGGCATTTGGGGGCACGTGGAGGAAGCGCGGCCGCCCATGTGGGGGTTCCCACTGTGTGGGGCCCGCAGAGCAAGAGGGGCCGGGGGAACGCACTTCCGGGGCCCCCCTCCCCTCCCCTCCCCTCCCCGCCGCGCTCACCGCAGAATCCAGGGCGCCGCCAGCTGACGAAGACGCCCAGCTGAGCGCACTCGCGCGCGTAGCCGGCCAGGGTCTCGCAGACGGCCCCCTCCCCGGCCCCACTGCAGTGCACCTCCAGGCAGGCGTCGTAGAAGCCGCTGGGGTCCACCTGCCGGGAAGAGGAAAGCTGTGCCAGGTGGGAGCACAGGTGCGTGCGGAGCCTCCTGGGGCCAGGGATGGAGCCTCTTCCCCCCAAATTTTGGAGACGTCCTGGGGGGGGGGTGAGGCCAAAGGCCAGCAGGTGGGGTCAACATGGCAGAATCACGCGCGATCGATCGATCGTCCAGCTGAAAGGCTCCTGCCGCGGAAGCGCGGCCCCAGGAAAGGCGCTCCCTCCTTTCAGGGTGACCAAGAGCCGAACGACCCCCAAAGTGGCGGTTCAGGAAAGGGCCGGGGAAGGGCACGGCCACCGGGGCGCTCCCAAGGGGCCGGATTGGGACCTCGGCCCGTCCGTGAGCAGGGGAGGGGCAGGGCAACTCCGAACCTCGGCGTGGCATCGGCCAAAGGGCTCCGACAGCAGTGCGCGGCACACGGAATCCGCCTCCCGCTGGCCCCCCGTGGCGTCGCAGCTGCGCCCCTCCTCGGCGGCGTCCTGGCAAGGGCCCTGGGCAGGCGAGGGGGGAAGTGCTTCGCAACCGGGGCCACAAGCCCCTCCTCACTGCTCAGGCGAGCAGAAGCAGCAAGGCGGGGGGGCAGCTGGGGGGGCAGGAAGAGGCTGCCCCCCCGCCTCTTCCACAGGCCCCCTGCAAGGAGGTGGCATGGCGCCCCCTGGTGGAGGGCCCTTCCACGGGGGGCCTGCTGGTGAGAAGCACCTCTCCCTGCCCCTCCGTTGCCGCCTCTGTGCCTGAGCACCCCCCCACGTTTTCCTGGCGGGGCCCCACAGCAGCCACGACGGAATGGCCACCCCTCTACAGGGGCCTGCACAGATCCTCCGGCCCCCCCGGCCCCCGGGCGAGCCATCCCCACCAGAGCCCCTTCCCCAGTGCAGCCATGGCAGCCCACCCCCCGGCCTTGCCTGGCACCTACCGAGCCGGCGCCGGGGATGCGCCACGAGTTGCCAAAGCTGGCCGCCAGCACGGCCATGTCCCCTCCCGCGCGGAGGAAGTCGTCTGCGGACAAACAGAGAGCAGCTGCAGGGGGGCCCTTCCAGCCCCCCCAGCCCGCTCTGCAGGCAGGAGCGATGCCGGAGCACGACCTGCCCCGGAGGGGGGGTACGGGGAGATGGCTTTTCAGGGGCTCGCAGGGTTGGGCAGGTCTAACGCAACCCCGACCAGCATAGTGACAGTGAAGGGCTTTTCTTCGGGGGGGGGGCTTGATGTCTTCTGTTGGCCCACGGGCAAGAGGCTGCCCCGCCTGCTTCCGCTCGGGCTCCCAGCCGGCCGGCCAGAGCCCGCGGGACCCCCCGCCCCCCCCGGAGCAGTCCCCCCCGTCCGGGGCCGGCACGGGAGGCGGGCACCCGGGCGCGTTACCGGCCGCGTCGCCGTTGTAGACGCCGCACAGCCCGCGCGTGGCGCCCCGCAGCTCCGCCGCGACCGTGACGTGGACGGTGCTGCGCCCGTCGAACTTGACCCGCACGCCCAGGCCGCTCTCCACGAGGACGAAGTCGCCCAGCCAGCGCACGCCGATCCCTGCGGGGCGGGGGGCGGGGGCGGGGGCGTGAGCGGGCGGCGGCCGGGGGGCCCGGGCCCCCTCCCCACGCGAGCGCCCCAGCGGCGCCCCCGCCCCGCAGCCGCACACGGGCCCCCGAAGGAGTCTCCCCGTGATGCCCCCGCCCCGCTGAGGAGGAGGAGGAGGAGGGGCGGGCGCGCCGCTCGCGGCCAAGGGGCAGCCGGGCCGGGCCGCTCCGCCCCGCGCCCAGGGCGCCCC
>NW_025335289.1:1225842-1229923 GCF_004798865.1 Varanus komodoensis
CGGCACCGCCGCGCCGTTCACGGAGACGTTGCGCCCCCGCGCCGTGACCAGGTCGAGGCCGAGCAGCATGCGCAGCGCCTGCGGGCAGGGCAGGGCAGGGCAGGGCGGGCGTCAGGGCGCCGCGTCCCGCCCCGCCCGCGGGCCCGGCCCAAAGGGAAGCGGGGCGCCCCGCCCGGCCCTGCTCCCGCCCCTCCGAGCCGCCCGGGCCCCGCCGGCTCTCGGGCCTCCCCCGCGGGGGCGCCGCCGGCCTGGCCGCTCTTACCCGCGGGCAGTGGCCGGGCTCGCAGCGCGGGCCGTCCGGGGAGAGGTGCACGGCCCAGGTGCCGTCCGCGGCGGCGGCCAGGACGTAGGCGCAGCGCCCGTGGAAGCGGAAGTGCCGGCCGTCGAAGGTGCGGTAGTGGAAGGCGGCCCAGGCCGCGCAGGTGGCGAAGGGGCGCGGGCGTGGCGCGGCGCGGAGGAGCAGCGCCGTGGGCGCGGGCGCCCGGAGCAGGAAGGGCGCGGGCAGGTCATCTGCGGACGGAGAGCACGGCGGTTGGCGGGCGCCCTTCCCGGGGCCGTCGGGGCCGAGTCCGCCGAGGCGGGCGGCCGGGAGGCGCGCTCCTGCCGGGATCGGACCGGACCGAGGAGGTCGGGGCTGTGCTGTTCTCAAGGCACGGGGCGGTTAGGTGGCTGTGCCCAGGAGCAACACAGCCGGCCTCTGCTGGCTGCAGATGATGGGATTTGTAGTCAGGCACTGCAGGGGGGCGCCAAGTGGGGAAAGGCCAGAGTGGAGAGGCGGGGTGACGGGAGGGGTGCCCAGCAGGCCCCAGCGCCTGCATCTGGGAGGCCCCAGCCTGGGGGGGATGGAGCTGCGAGGTGCGGGGGGGGGGCAACGTTTTGGCTGGCCGCCGCAGCTGGGCGGCAGATGTGCTCAGGCGCTCCCTGACCCCGAAAAGCTCCACCTGACGCTGGCTCGAGGATTGGGGCCATGTATGCACGCGCGTGCATCTCGGGGAACCTGATACTCCCCTCCTGGGGAGGCAGCAGAGGCCGGTGCAATGGGTGGGAAATTGGATTGGGGGCAGGGAAACAGTGGCGGTCGTGGAGCAGCCGAGGCCTTGGGGGGCCACGGGGGGCCGCGGGTCGCATTCCCCACGCTGCCCTGGGCTGTGCACTTCGGTTTCACCCCGCCCGTGAGACTGCGGTGGCTGCTGCCTCTCTGGGCAACTCTGCTCCTGGAGGGTGTGGGGGGGACAGAAGGGGCCGGCCAGGTGCAGGGGGGGCACACCTCTCAGGAGCCGGGAGGCGCAGCTGAAGCAGAGCCGGGAGGACGCATTCTGCCAGCTGTGCCCCCCCGGGCGGCCGCAGCATTCCTCCATGCCAAGCAGCGACAGGTTCCGCAGGCCGGGCAGGTCCTCGCAGTGCTGGCTGGAGAAGCAGCGGCCCAGCGGTGGCCCTGGGGACGCGGCCGAGGGGGAGAGAAGGGGGACGCGCCGTCAGCGCGGGGGGCCGGGCGTCCCTGGCACAAAGGCCCGGTGAGGGCGCAGGAACCCGCAGCAGCTGCCCCTGGAGGGGCCGACTTGGGGAAGGCCGCCACGTGCCCCCAGAGCGCCCCCCCCCCCCCCGTTAGCTCGGAGTCTGCAGAGCCGGACGGGCCTTGGGACTCTGGCGGAGCCCTGCTGCCCTGCCTGGGGTGGGCCCTACCTTCCGAGCAGTGGGGCCCGCTCCAGCCCTCGCAGCACGCGCGCTCGGTGCGGTTCCACACCACGGGCCTGGTGCCTCCGGGCCTGCGGGAGACAGGGGGGTGGGGTCAGAACGGTTCGATGGAGAACGCATGCCTCGCCAGGGGAGCTGTCCCCACAGGCCGGGGCGAGTGGCCCCTCAACCGGCAGCCCATTTCGCCCCAGCTCCTGGGATCGGCGGGGTCCACGTGTGGGCGATGGGAGCACCCAGCTGCTGGGGGCCTAGCGACATGGGGGGGGCGCCTGGCTGCCATGGGAAAGCGCCCCCTCCCACCTCCGCACGTGCCTGCTGCACCGGGCGCCCGCTTGTGCCTCAGCCGAGGCACCTTTGGCCCGCCCCTTTGAGGGAGCATCGCAGGAGGCACAGGGCCCCCGGCCCCTCCGTCCGCAGCCGGCCTCCGGGATCTGCCCTCGCCTGGCGGCCCCATGGCCCGGCTCACTTGTAGATGAAGCACAGCTGCTCCGCCTGGCCGGAGGCCCGGCGCGTCCTGTCCGGGTCGAGCAGCCAGCCCGCCATGCTGTACTGGTAGAGGTGGGAGCAGGGCACAGCCTCCTCCTGCCGCGGGGTCACCACCTCCGCCCGCGTCACCTGCACGGTCCGCTCGCACCAGCGCCTGCGGAGGCAACGCAGCCGCCCTCTCAGCCCCTGCTCGGGGGGTCCGGCCCTTTCCCCCTTGCAGCCTCTCCTGTTCTCCTGCGCAGAGAGCCCCTTTGGGGCAGGAAAAGAGGGGACGCGTCTTCCGAGGGGCGCTGAGGGTCAGCCCCCTGCAAGCCCTCCCGGTCCGGGCCTGGCTGTTCCTACCCCCTCCCCCAGCAGCTCCTCCTTCCGGGCCGGGGAGGCTGATGGGCGCCGTTACCCAGGAATACTGGAAGCGGCTTCATGCAGGACCTGCCAGCCGTCTGCCTCGGCCCCGGCCCCACACTCTTGGCCCCAACTGCAGGGATGCGCCAGGAACTGTTCACCCCCCCCCCCGGGCCCCCCCGCAGCCCCTCCGCGCGGCCGCCTGTGCAGTCATCTCACGGGACATTGCTCAGAAGGGGCACGGCCCTTTCAGAGCAGGGCGATGGGGAGCACCATCCGTAACGGGGCCGCTTCGTCCTTCTGGCTCAGGAGGAATCCCGTCCTAGCGATTGCTGGAGAGCCGGTGCCGCCTGCCCTGCTGGGCCATGCGGGGCGCGCTCGTTCCTTACCCATCATCCAGTGCCAGCGTCTCCCAGAGGCAGAAGCACGCCAAGACGCCCAGCAGCCTCCTGGCCCAAGGCCCTCCTGGGTGTTCCGCCTTCCTCATCGCCTCCAAGAGATCCAGCCGCGTGCTGGGTCAGGGCAGCCCCAGCCGTCCTAGAAAAGCGGAGTGAGGAGGACGCGGCTTGGAACAGGCGGAGGGGATTCAGGGTGTGCTCGAGCCCCAGCACGAGGCAGCACGGCCCTGGGGCGACAAGACCCACAAGCGGTGTCTCGGCTGCGCACCTCACCCTTTCGAATCACAAGGGATACGGCAAAGGGGAACGGGGTGCCGAGCCCCACGGCTGCCCCAGGGAGGGGCAGGGGGCACGGCAGTGATCCTCGCAGCCCGCAGTGCACAGTGGGTGGACCTGACTTTATTTTCAGAGAAATTCTCCCAGCAAATTTGATCAGGCTCATGGGATTAGCTGACCATTTCTAGTGGTGATAAAATTTCGCTGAATATGTGTATTTTATTGCGGGACTGGATAGTTGGCACATGGTGGGCTTTGACTGGATTTTATCCATAATGTAAACAGCAAAGTGCAGCAAATATCCAGACATTTGACAACATCTGGCTGCTGGTCACTTACAAGATTTCACTTTTGACTGATCCACAGAGCAAAGCAAAATTCAAAGCTGTTTTTTGAAAAATGGCTTCTTTATTTAAGTGAGCTAAAATTCCACATTCAAACCTCAGGTGTAAAGCCTGAAATGTCAAATTCAGATGCTGAATTTGGATAAAGCCAAATTCTAATGGAAATTCACTTCCGTTCTAGTGCAGATTCGCATCTGAAGCTGAAGCAGCCGGAAAGCCCAGCTCAGATGCACAGACCCGGTGACCGGTAGTCAGCCAGATGGGTAGAGACCTGTTCTCCCCTGCAGAGGAAGGCAGGAGGCGCTCCAACGGAGCCAAGCTCAGGGAGCCAAGGTTCAATTTAGATGCCAGGAAGCACTTCCTGACAGTCAGGACCCCGAGGGTGTGGAATGGGCTTCCCCGGGAGGTCGTTGAGGCCCCATCGGTGCAAGGATAGGCTGGACGTGCACATGGTGGGCATGTCGTGAGCAGAGCCGGCTGGTGCCGGAGGTCAGACTAGATGGCCCAGGAGACCCCTTCTGACTCGCTCTGTTTCTTTGT
>NW_025335289.1:1230023-1247006 GCF_004798865.1 Varanus komodoensis
TCAATTTAGATGCCAGGAAGCACTTCCTGACAGTCAGGACCCCGAGGGTGTGGAATGGGCTTCCCCGGGAGGTCGTTGAGGCCCCATCGGTGCAAGGATAGGCTGGACGTGCACATGGTGGGCATGTCGTGAGCAGAGCCGGCTGGTGCCGGAGGTCAGACTAGATGGCCCAGGAGACCCCTTCTGACTCGCTCTGTTTCTATGTTTCTGAGTCCCAGACTCTGAGCAGGACTATGCTCTGACTATGTTTAGTACAAGACAATAAAACAGATGCAGTAGAGGTATTGCTTCTGCTTGCACAATATAGCATTATGGTATTGTCTCGTTCTGTGCATCCTGGTGAACTCTAAGCTGGGATCGGGTGCACCCCAGAAAAGGGCTTGCGGGACGCACAGACTTTCGGCTTAAGCGAGCAAGGCAAGGAGAAAGAAGCCAAATGCATGGATACATGATGAGGAATACATGGCCCTACAGAACTGAAAAAGACCTCGGAGTCATTGTGGACAACAGGCTAAACATGAGCCAACAATGCGATGCAGCCGCAAGAAGGGCAAATGCTATTTTGGGATGCGTTAATAGAAATATAAACTCCAAATCACAAGAAGTAGCAGTTCCCCTCTACTCCTCACTAGTCAGACCTCCCCTGGAATACCGTGTCCAGTTCTGGGCACCAAGATTTTTAAAAGATGCAGACAGATTAGAAAGGGTCTACAGGAAGGCGACAAAAATGATCCAGGATTTGGAAACACTTCCCTGCGAGGAGGGTTGGGAGAACGGGGCATGTTCAGCCTTGAGAAGAGAAGATGGGGGGGTGGGGGGGAGGAAAATGGGAGCCCTCTAGAAGGACCTCAAAGGCTGTCACAAAGAGGGAGGTCAAGATCTCGCTGATACCAGTGCAGGACATGGAATAACCAAGTTGCGGCAACCCAGATTCAGGTTGGACATCAGGAAGAGGTTCCTCATTGTCAGAGCAAGACGACAGTGGGACCAGCCGCCTGGAGTGGTGGGGGCTCTCCCACACCGGAGACACTCAAAAAGAAACTGGACAGCCACCTGAGTGGGATGGTGTGACTTGGTGTCCTGCAACAGCAGGGGGTGGACTGGATGGCCTTCACGGCCCCTTTCAGCTCAACTTTTCTATGATTCTATGAAGTTACAGGGAGATTCTTGTTCCAGTCCCCAAGTGGCGGGCGGTGTGGTGAGGAGGAATTGGTGCTCTCTGGAATGAAGCGTTTTGGCCCGTGTTCTGCAAAACTCCACTGCAGCGTTTGCTGTGCGTGGCTGGAAAGAGCTCAAGGCAAGACCTGGGCTGCAGGAAGAGCCACAGGCAGCGCATTTCAACGGGCTGCAGCCAGCAGCGAGCCCGGCTTGTGAGAGGCCAGCCATCTCTGTCCCAAAAGCCCCTCCGCACCTGTGGGAAATCTGCCTCGAATTGAGCCACGAGTCAAACGAAAGAAAACAACCCTTGGCACCATCATGCTGTTGCGACTCCTTTCATTTCCATACCTCCCCACCGCCGAAGCTCTCTGGGTGGTTTACGACCAGTCATAAAAGCAAGGGCTGCAAGTGCAATTAAAAACCAAGCATTTCCCAGTATAGAAAATTACAAAGTATTAAGAGCAAAGCCAGGCCAACTGCTATGCTGTGCAGGGGATGGTGGAAAGTCCCTAAAAGCATCAGCAGCCGTCTCTGCAGGACTCAAATTGTGGTGAAAGCATTTTCAGCAGGGTGGAGTCCTGCCCCACAACCGTCCTCAGAGCTCAGCCTCCCTTTGGGGAACCCCCTTCCCATTCCACAGACCCCCGCGCACCTGGTGGGGTCCGCCGGGTGGCAGCTCTGCTCCGCACGGGGTGGCCGGGGTCCAGGGCTGAGTGGGACGGCCGCCGGCTCCTCGGCACCGGGGCATTTATATCTTGCGGGATGGGCCGGCTTCGGGGGGGGGGGGGGGGGGGGCAGATTGGAGAGCAGCCTCCCACATCAAAGGGGCTTTGCGGATTCGCTCTGCCCCGCTGGACTGCGCCTCCCCCCAGCCGGAGAGTCCCAGGCTGCGGCCAGGAAGGGGCTTTCGCAGTGCGGGGGCGGCGACAGCAGGGCTGGGTTTTTCCAAAGATCCTGGCCAGCCACGGCTCGTGCCTCCGTATGGGGAGATCACCCAGCAGCAGTCCCCACCTGAGGGCCCAGGTGTGTCCAGATCCCTGCAGTCCAGCACACCTGGAGGGACCCACTTGCGGGGGATTTCTGGTCCGCCCCACCCAGCTCACGACACCTTTCCTCCTTTTGCTCCATGCGAACATCTCTCTTGCCAGAGCCTCCCTCGCCTGCCCCACTGCGGTCCTTCGGTCTGCCCCCTTCCTCGTGGCTTCCCACTTGCACCTGACTGCTTTTGGGGGGTCCTGCCAGTGCTGCGAAGGAAGCCCCCGGAGGGGTGGCCGATTGCACATCACAATCACCTGGTGGAGAGAGCCCGAGCGTTTGGTCTGGAGTGGCGGAGCTGGCGGGGGGAGCCGGGCTCCAGCCCCCACCCAGCCATGACCGCGAGGCCCATGTGGCAGGCCAGGCGTGGGTGGCGTGGCCCTGCAGGGGGCGTGAAGGGCGCCGTCTCCTGCCCCGTCCTTGCCACGGGGCCTGGCGGTTTCGGAAGCCACGTGCCTCAGGCGCTGCTGTGCTCGTGTCCCCCCGGTGGCCTTCTCGCCGGGACACCCCCTGGGCCACTGCAGGAACGGGGCGCGGCCTCCAAGGGGCTTCGGGTCCTTCCCTCGGGGGTCTGTGGTTTCATGATACGTACTTGCCGCGCCTCGTCGGCCCCGAACCCTTCGGGTCCGCTGGCAAGAGCGCTGCAGCGGCCTGCACACGCGCTCAAGGCCCTCCGCAGCCTGAAAGCAAGGCGGAGAGAAACAAAGCCGAATCGGGCGTGCGGGAACGGAGCAGGGCTGCCGGCCCCCCACGGGCTGCGGCTCCCCCCCCCCGTGCGCAGAATTCGAAAGCGGGCCGCCAGATGAGGCATTTCCGCCCGGGAAGCTGGCGGGGTCCGGCCAAGAGTCCCTCGGTCCAACACGGGTGGGCAGCCCCGGTTCTCCAGGCATTTGGGCCTACAACTCCCATCAGCCTGAGCCAGCACAGCCAAAGGGAAGGGATGATGGGCTCTGCCGGCCGAGGCAGTGGAGGGCCTGCGGTGGCCCAGCCCGGACCGAGCGGCTGCTGGCTGGGCTTTCAGCGGATGGGGGGGTCCTTCCCTCCCCTCTCCCAGGGAGCTGCCCGGGGTGGGGCCTGGGGCTCCTGCAGGGGTGGCCGTCACCCCTTGGGCTCAGCGGGAAGAGGGACGATGCTGGGGACCCTCCTCTCTCTCGCTGTCCTCCGTCCCGCTGTGCGTTCGGAAGAAGGGCACGAGGAGTTGGGACAGCTGCCTCGGCCTCCTCCCACTTCCATCTTGAGCCGGGCCTGGAGGGGGGGCGGAGGGCACGCTCTGCCTGCGTGGGGGGGGGAGCAGAGAAACTTCTGCGTAACCAGGATGTGCCCCGAGGGGTTCCGCACACTGACCAAGCTTTCTCCTTTGTGCTCGGCCCCCCCGCTGGCTTCTCCATCCTGCCCGGCCCACAAACGGATCTGGCTTATCCCCAGGTCCTGGTCTCCAGCTCATCTCTCCAAAGAATTCCAGCCCCCAGCAGAGTGCTCCCCCCACTCCATGAGGGGCTCAGCCCCAAAGCATCTCGTCTCTGGACTCTCACACCGCTCCGCTGCCTCTGCAGCCAGAGAACAAACACGCCCCCCCTCCCGCCGTCTCCCCGTGCTTTGGCGAGGCTTTCCGCTGCCTTCGCAAGGGCGGTGAGGCGGCCCTCGCCCTATTTTCTGTGGGGGGAAGCGAGACGGGGAGGGAGGTGAGCCAGGGTTACCTGAGGCGCCCGTTACCTGGTGGGACTTGGACGCAGGTCACCCAGAACCGGGCACTGCTCTGGAGTCACTGGGCACACACTGAGTGCCCGCTGGGAATCACAGGCACGGGAGAAGTGAGCGCCCTCGATCGGGGCAGCTCATCCTGAGCACGGCAGCTGCGCTGAAAGGGGCAGAAGCCCGAGGAGGGAACTACGGGCTGCCGGGCAGGGGACCTTGGCCGCAGGTCCTTTCTCTGGGGAAGGAACTTGGCCTGGGCAGGAAGCGTGCGGGACCAGTCCCCCAGCTGAAGGCAGAAAAGGGTGCCACTGTGGAAGGCGAGTCAAGTAAATACGGGGATATTTCTGTTTTGCTGTGCTCACGGATCTCTCCCCACAGCGACCCACAACGCCAGGATCGCGTGACAGCTCCAGCAGAGCACAGCTGTGTGGTCGTCTCCTTTGGCGGGGGTGGCTGGGCTCGGCTGTGCGGGTGCCGCTGGTCCCTGGGCTTCCCAGCTCCGGGTTCAGTCCTGCTTCCTTCCTGAGCACAAGCCAGCGCCGCTGTAAAGGGAAACGTGGGCTCCTGAGCCGGGGGGGGGGGTGAGCATGCCCTGGGGGACGTGCCCATTCCCAGGGGGCTGCCATGGTGGATACGGCCAGGTGCAAAGCAGCCGCTTCCCAGGAGGCCCCAGCCGGGAGGACTCTGCAGGAGGTGCCCCAGCGTGGCGCTCCGGGAGCAGGCCTGGGAGGCCCTGGGTTCAAGTCCCCTCTTGGCCCTGAGGCTCCCTGGGCCCTTCCAGCCAAATCATTCTCGCTCAGCCTAGCCTACCCCGCAGGGCTGTTGAGGGGGAAGCCCAAGAGGGAAAAAGACGGGATTTCAGGTGTAGCAATAGGAGGATAAAGCGGCACGCGAGGATAAAGCGGCACGCTGACAGCCCACAGATGTCCGGGAGTGCCTCGCTTGCCACGCAGAATGTCGCTTGGCTGCCCCGTTTCTGGGGCTCGCAGATGCCAGGGACCCCCGCCAGGTAAGCACGAGAACGGAGCTGGCCACGCCACCTGCCCGCTCCTTTTCCTCTCTTCCCCAGAAGATGCAGCGCGTGTGGAGCAGTGACGCCAAGGCAGACACGCGTCCCGCCACTGACGCCGTGGCTGTTTCTCTCGGCCCCTGAGTCGCAAGACGAGAACATGAGAGAGCCCTGCTGGATCAGACCCAGGCGCTCAGCACACGCGGCGGCCGGCCGGCTGCCCCGGGATCCCTCCCGCAGGACGTGTGCCAGAGCCCCCCCCCCCGCCCCGGTCCTCAGCACCCGCTGCGCGCAGGCCTGGGCCCCCGGTGAGGGCGGCAGTGCGTGGCCAGGCGGCTGGTGGCCACGGGCAGCGCCTCTCCCACGAATCTGCCCCGCCACCGCTTCCCGTGGCGGCGAGGTCCATCCTTCGACTACACGCTGTGGGAAGAAGCCCTTCCTCTGACCTGCTCTGCACCTCCCGCCCAGCAGCCTCATGGGACGACGATGCCCTGGGGCCCGAGGAGGGTTGTGGGGGAGGGAGGAGAACCCCCTCCCAGCCTTCTCCACACCGTGCAGTATTTTAAGCACCTCTTAGCATGTCTCCCCGATGCACCTTTGCTCAAGCAGAGCAATCCCACCTGCAACAGCTCCTCGTAGATCATTCTCGCTGCCCTTCTGACAACAGGTAGCACTGACCGGGTGAGGTGCAGGCAGAGAAAGTCCACCTTCACTTATCTGTTGGGGATTTAATAAAAAATCAGCCATGTTGGCCGAGAGAAAGAAATCTAACATCTATGGAATGAAGCACCTTTCATTACAGAAATTGCACAAAAGTGCCAGCTTCTGGAATTGCCAGATCTTTCCATTGAGCAAGTTCTTATCAAAACCCGTCCAGAAGGGAGCCTAAGAAATAAGAGTGTGCAGTGAGACACTGCATCGATTTGGTGACCGCCAGAGTCCTTGCAGAGAGCCAGTAATATGTGGATGAGATACAGATGACACGGTTTATCTGGTTTTCAAACATTGCTCATCACAGACTCCTGAGTAAACACAGCCGTCATGGGATCAGGGAGAGGGCCTCTTATGGATTGGTAACTGGTCAAAGAGGAGAAAAGAAAGCAAAGGATTGGAATAGGAGTCAAATCCCCAGCACGAAACAATGGCCGCTGTGGAGACCAGGGGAGCTGCTCCGAGGCCGGAGATTCTTAAAAGGTTGGGGCGAGCGGTGAAGCAGCCAGATTTGCCAAGGATAGCATTTTTCCCAGGTACTAAACAGAAATGGCTTGTGAAGTGCTCCAAAGGGATCTCCCAGCCTGGGCAACAGGACGGCGTGGCGGTGAGGGCCACCCGGCGCAAGCCAGCAAGCGGTGACGTGGCGGAAGCGGCCCGCCTTGCTCTCCTGTGCCTGTGCCCGGGACCCGAGTTGGCCGCGGCCGGCCTGGAAAGAGAGAGAGGTCAGCAGAGGTGGATGCGCGCACGGAGGAAGCCGTGTCCCTTGAACCCAGAGTCATCTCAGGAAGCTGAATGGCCGGAGAGCTGGGACTGCAAAAGCTCTTCACGCGCACACGAAAGGGCTGGGGGAGCACCCATTCCGACGGGCGCAAACCGGGCCAGGTGGGTTCAGGGCGAGGCTGCGGGTCCTCTCGGACCAGGGTGCCACCCGACAGGTGGGCCGAGAACGGTTCTGCACTTCCCGGCGTGGCCACCGCGGCCGTGGGGCGAACCGCACGCGTGTCCTCTGCCCCGGCGCGCATGGACGGCGCCCTTGCAGCCCCGGGTGGGGCACGCCTCGGAGCGACGGTGTCGCCCGCACCGGCTGCGCCTCGCACACGGGGCCCTGGAGCACGGGCGACCCGGGGCGGGAACCGTCGGCTGCTCACAGCACTGGGCGCCTGGCGCCCGCGGCCCCCGAGCCCGCCCCCCGTGGCCTGCCGCTCGGGATGCCGCTCGGGGGCGTGCGCAGCGGGGCCGGCGGCGCTCCCCGCGCTCCTCTAGCGCGCGGCTGCGCGAGGAAACGCAGCCGAGCGCTCCTGCTTCCCGGCTGCGCGCACTTGGCACGGCACGGCACGGCACGGCACGGCGGCTGCCCCGGGGGAGCGGCCTTACGCTGCCATCAAGTCGCTAGTCCTTAAGCTTCAACAGATCGCTTGCGGGGGCGGGGCGGCCGTTTCGCCGCGTCCGCAACGGGCTTCGCCCTAGCAAACCAACGGAAGCCAGGGAGTCGCATCGCAACGCCCCCCGTTGCCCCCGAGCCCCGCCCAACCCCGGGCCGCCGCGGAGCCTGCTGGGAGGTGTAGTTCCGCGCTCCTTCCCCGAGCGGGGCTGCCGTGCGGGAACAGCCCGGCGGCGCGCACGGCAGCCGAGCCAGGCAGCTTGCACAACCCTCCCGGGGCTCGGCGGCGGGCAGGAGAGGGGCGGGGGGGCGGCCGCGGAAGAGGGGGCCGCTGTCTGCCGAGGAGGCGGGCCCGATCCTGCTCCGCGGGACCCGCCTCGGCGCGCGGCCCCGATCCCCTGCGTTCCTCCTCCTCCTCCTCGCCCTGCCCCGGCCCGCCCGCGCCCCCGCGCCCCGCGACGGGGCCGCGTCTCCGGCCGGGCCCCCGAGGCCGGGCGGGCGGAGCTGGGCAGCCGGCGCGGGCCCGATCCGCTCCCACGAGGGTCCGGGCCCTCGGATGGCCGTGGGGGCCGCCGCGCAGGTAAGCCGCCGCGGCAGGAGGGCTGGACACGCGCCGCCGCCGGGATGCGGCGGGCGAGCGGTTGGCGCTCGTCTGCATGTTTGCCGGGCCCGGCGGGAGCCCCGGAGCAGGCCCGATGCGGCGCGGGCGGGCGGGCGGGCGCGCGGCGCGGCGCGGCGCGTCTCCCGGCGCGCGTGGGGCGCGGAACAAAGGCCCCGAGTCCGCGGGAGGTGCTCCCGGCTGGCGCCGGTTCGCCCGGATCGTGGCCTTGCATTCCCGCTCGCGGAGGGAAGAGCCCGCGGGAGGCTCCGGCGCGCTGCAGGATTGGTCCCGGGCGGGAACGCTTCGTTCCTGCAGGGGCAGCGCCAGCGCCAGCGCCTCGGGTTTCCTGCCCTCCGGAGCATGTCAGCCCCTTTGCACACGCGGGCAGGGGCATTCCTGTGGTAAGGGAAGGCGCTTTGTACATGCCCAGAGACTCTGGCGCCTTTGTTCTTTGACGAGGACGAACCTCGGGGTAGGAACCCGCTCCCAGCAGAGCCCTGCAGGGCGCAGAAGCACCGCGAAAGCCTGCGGCGTGGACACCTCCGCGGGGTGGCTGCCGTCCGTGGGAATCCCCCTGCCGGGAAGGCTGCTTGTGCGAAGGGGCTTCCGGGTGCTGGAGAGCCGTGCAGCCCTTGCCCGGAGCCCGCTGACCGGCAGAGGGCTGGCTGACCTCCGCGCAAGCCCCCCCTGCCCTACTGGGCCTCCCTCTCCCGGCATCCGCCTCGGGCCGGCAGTCATCCCCAGAAGGGAGGCAGGATCAGGCCAGCTCCTTCAGCCTGCTGTTTCCCCCGGGCCAGCTGCGGCCCTGCAGGCCTGCCCCCCTTGTGCAGCACTGGTAGACTGTCCTGGGACGCGGAGGCTCGTGGCAGGCCACGGCGGGGCGGGCGCAGCCTCTTGCGCCGCGACTTCCATGGTGACATTTGCGCGGCCCCCAGCCTTGCCCAGGCCCACAGCTGTGCTGAGCTGCGCCCCGAGGAGCCTCGCAGCCCCCTTTCTCCAACTCCAGCCAAGCTGGAGCAGACGGAGGGGATGGCGTGACACAGAATCAGCCTATTTTTTAACATTCGTGATATTTAGAAACATAGAAATTTAGTGAGTCGGAAGGGACCTCCCAGGCCATCTAGTCTGATCCCCGGCTCCAGCCAGCTCTGCTCACAACAGGCCCACCATGTGCATGTCCAGCCTGTCCTTGAACCCCGCACCGAGGGGGCCGCCACCACCTGCCTTGGAATCCCATTCCATATATAAGGGGTCCTAACCGTCAGGAAGGACTTCCTGGCATCCAGCCTGAAGCCCGGTTCCTTCAGTTTTGCCCCACTGGAATGCATCCTGCCCTCCACTGCAGGGGGAACAGCTCCCGGCCCTCCCTCATGTACCCTACAAGATCACCTCGGGGTCTCTTCTTCTCCCGGCTGAGAAGACCCCGTTCCCTCAACCTCCCCTCGTATATCACCCCTCCCAACCCGGCTCCCCCTCTTGTGACCCTGCGCGGGGCCGATTCTCACCTAGCGGTGTCTCCCCTATAATGCGGAGCCCAGAACTGGACACGACACCCCAGCTGCGGGCGCACCGGAGTTGTGGAGAGCAGTATCAACCCCTCCCTGGATGCGGAAGCCCCGCTTCTGGCTCTGCCGCCAAGGGTGGTGTTGGTCCTCTTGGCCGGCGCGTCACACGGCTGGCTCACGTCCCGCCTGCTGCCTACAGGCACCCCGCGATCCCTTTCACGGGTGCTGCTCTCCAGCCACGTGCCCCCCGTCCTGTCCCTGTGCCCCACGTGCAGGACCGTGCCCTGATCCACAGTTATATCTTGCTTAATATAACATCAGCCCTGAGTCTCATAAAAATAAGAAAAGTCGCACCAGAAAGGTGCTGGTCCAATCCATTCCCGTTCCGAGAACAGCTGAAGGGGCAGCGCAGCGTTCAGTGCCGGTGAACCCCAGAAGGCCGCGGGGGCAGCCGAGCCCCCAGCAGGCCCTGGATCCGTGGCTCACCTGCCTGCTGTGGACCGTGGACGGTGGCTGGCTGGGTGGTGCTAAGTACCCGGAGGGGAGGGCCTGGGGACTGGTTTGCATATGCTAATTTATGCACGCTCCGACGTCTCTGTGGGGACACGCCTTTTTGTAAAAAGGGAATTATGGGCAGTGGAGAAGAGAGCAGTGGCTTTCAGGGGAAAGTCTCAGGCAGGACAATTCTGGGTGCGGAAGAGATGAGCCAGCTAGTCCTGGACTCACAGAACCGGAGAGCTGGAAGGGGCCATCGTGGGCAGCCCCCTGCTCAAAGCAGGGCTGCAGGCTCCAGCATCCCCGGCAGAGGGCTGCCAGAGGCTGCTTGAGTGCCTCCCGTGTGGGGACCCCCCCCCCCGCCATTGGCCATTTTGCGCCCACAGCCAAGAAGTTTCTCTGGGTATCCAGCCAGATCCAGGCTTGTGGTCACCTGAGCCTGTTACTCGGAGGACGGAGAAGAGACCGCGGCCTCCGTCTTTGCGGCAGCCGCTCAAGTGCCTGCTGAGAGTGACCGTACCCCCTCAGTCTCCTCCTCTCGCGGCCGAGCGCCCGGCTCTTTTCCTCTCTCTTCCTGGGCTCCGTTTCCAGCCCACGGATCATCCTGGCTGCCCTCCTCCGACCCCTTCCCAGCTTCTCTGCATCCTTCTTAAACCGTGGTGCCCAGAACTGGACACAGCACTCCAGATGGGCCTGAGCAGGCCCAGAAAAGGGGAAAGAGGATGCGGAAGTGACGCTTCCACCCATGTGGCCTGAAGGCGCCTTTGCCCCTTCGCAGCTAACTCAGGTTCAGCCTGTGACCTGCGGCTCTTCCATGGTCCTCCGCACCCACAGGGCCCTGGAGCCCCATCTCGAGACGAGACCTCTGGCGTCTTTTTCCTGGTGCGGAACTTGGCACGTGTCCCAAATGAATTTCGTTCACGGCTTTCAGCCCAGCGTCCGAACCTGCTGGGATCTCCCCGGATCCTCTTTCCGTCTCGCTCGGGGGATGGGCTGCCCCGCCCGGCTTTGCCTCATCCGCAGAGCCCATCGTCCTTCGCTGCACTTCCTCTTCCAAGTCATTCGCAAGAGGTTGCGGGGCCCCAACTAGTCCAGGCCACTCGGATGCAACAGGGGCCACGAAGTCCTCTGAACTTTGGGCACGTGCCCCTGGGCATCCCGGGGGTGGGGTGGGGGGGCCCTCAGAACGTCGGGGCTCCAGCCCCGGTGGGCCACCTCCGAACCCCGCCTCTGGTGGCTGATCGGGGCAAGAATCGGGACACAGTTTCGGCCTCCCTCTTGCAGCCCTTGGGCAAAGTGTGCATGGCGGAAAGATGGGTCCCTCTCCTTTATGCCCCCCTGTCCTCCCAGGCGCCTGGCGATTTGGGCAGAGTCCGGAGCGAGTGGCCGCTTCTGGGCAGCCCAGCGCAGGGGGATCGGGGAGCCCCGCCTTTCCCCAGAAAAGGTCCTTGAGAAAAGGCTGGAGAAAGGATGCTCCGGAGTGCCCTGGCCCCCCCCACCCCCCGGGCCTTGCTCCTGAGGCGCACGCTCTGCATGCAGCTGCCCCCATCCCCGGACGTGGGGGAATCTGCCCCAGCCGCCACGCTTGACGCATCCCCGCGGACAGATTGGGACCGGGCCATGGGCTGTGAGCCCGAAGCAGGAGGCGTTCCTTATGTAATGCCTCCGAGTGATTAGCGTTAACTGCGACGGGCCGTGATGTGGCCGCCCATGGGGTGCCGTCTGCAGGGCGCATGCCAGCAGCACTTCCCGGCCTTTTGCTGGCGGCGCTTCCTCTGCTTGGCCCACAGGGAAGGGGTGTTCCACCATCGGTGGCCATGCTCCAGCCTGGACGCCCTTGTCCGGAATCCCAGATTTTTGTGTGGGAGGGTGGGGAGTGGCTCCGTGGCAGGGAAAGGCACTTTGCACGTGCTCAGGGCCATGTGCTTTCAGACACTGCTGCTGAGGAGCCCTGGCGCCGCTGCTGTGCCTGTGGTTGGAACGGTGCTGCTGAGGGGGTGGCCCCAGGGGGCAGCGCAAGAGAGCCACTCCCAGCTGTGGGGCAGAGCGAGAAGACAAGGCCAGCGTGGAAGGGAGAGCGGGGGCCACGGGAAGGGCAGAGGGTGGGGGGCAATGCCAGACACATGGCCTGGAAAAGTGGGGAGGAGAGGAGGTCTGGCGGGGGGGGGGGGGGGGGGGGGGCCGCGGGGGCAGGGGGGGGACGAGGTGGGGGTCGGGGAGGGGGGGGGGGGGCGGGGCGGGGGGGGGGACGCCGGGTGCTTCGGGGCGGGGGCGGGGGGGGGGCCGGGCTGGCTCGTCATGCGCTCCCTCACCTCCCCTTCCTCCACGCGGCGACCCGAATGGCTTGCTTGCTTGCCGCGGACGCAGGGCCAGGACCGAGCCTTCCCCTAGGCTGACATCCCGAGGCCACAGCAAGGAGAGAGCTTTCAAAAATCCACCAAAGGCCTTTCGGGGAGGAGGAGGGACAGGGTGCCTCTGGACTCAGAGACAAGCAGATTTATTCTGGCTTCCGGTGGAGGCAGCATCAGGAGGGGGCCGACTGGGGCTGGATCCCCAAAACTCTCTCATGGGCTCCGACTCTTGGTCCCGTCCTCACGCTCGCTGCAGTCCTGGGCTCGGAGGGTCTCCGGGGCACCTGCCCCACCTGGGTAGCCAGGTGTTGGCCCGCGGGACTGTTCCACCCACTGCCCACCCCTCGAAACCTCCTGCCTGGAGCACAGCCTCTCCTCTCTGCGCCTCCCGCTTTGCCAGTCGGACGCGCGGCCACTGACTTGGAGGCACGTGCCAAGCGGGAGGCGTGAATTGGCGGGGGGGTCCATTTGTCCCGTGGGCGTGAGCCCTGGAGCGTTTCAGCCCCAGCACTGCCCCCACCTGGTGCAGAACTACCATTCACAGCATGTGCAGCCGGGGGGGGGCTATGGATGATGGGGCTTGTAGTTGACACATCTGGAAGGCATCAGGTTGGGGAAGGGGGACCTGGACAAGGCGTCCTGGATTGGCACAAGGGCACCTCTGGGCACCCGGCGTCGTGCGGAAGGGCCTTGGCGTTGGCTGCCCTGCCCGGGCTCGGGGTCGGCAGGGCGGGGAGGCCCGTGCTGTGTGGTGCCAGGCCAGAAACGCTGCCCGTGGCTGAGCTGAAGCAGCCGCACGGCCTGCAGCTCGGGGGGCGGGGGGACAACGCTTTGCGTGCCAAGGCCCTGTGCCCGGGGGGGAGAGCCGCGCCAGCCCCCCAGGCAGGTGCCGGCCAGGCGGGCCCTGCTCCGCCGAGCCCCCCCGGGCGGTGTGCCACTCGACCTGCGCTGGGCCTGGCCGAGTCCGCTCCTCGAGGTGCTTTGGGGGGCCGCGCCTTCCGGGGTGCCCGGGCTGGGGCTGCCTCGCCAGGTGTGCCAAGGCGGTGGGCGGCAGCCGCAGGCGACTGAGAGCTGCTGCCGTGGGACGTTGCAGGTGCCGGTGCGGAGTGAGGAGGCGGTGCTGTCGCTCACCCCGGAGCGCTGGAGAGGCTGGGCGGCGCGGGAGGACGCCATGCGGGAGAATTACGGCGCCACGATCGCTCTGGGTAAGACCGGGCCGCCCCGGGACCGTTCGGCCTCTGAAGGGGCTGCAGCCGGGTCGCTGCTGCCCAGGCGGCTCCCCGCTCAGCTGGCCGCTTCCGTCCAGCAGGCCCTTCCCAGCTGGGCCGCTTCCCGCTCGGCAGGATGGCGCAGCCGGGAACGCCGGAAGCTGCAGGCAGGGAGGGCCCTCCCAAGCCGGCTGCGGTGATGTCGACGGGGCGGCAGCCGCGAGCACCCCAAAGGCTGCGCCTGATTTGGGCTGGAGCTGCGTGTTTCCCCCGGACATCTCGGGCCGTGCTGCCCCGGCTGCCAAGGGGCTGCGCTCGCGGCCACGGCCCCCGTGCCCGGAAAGGGGCGTTCCCTCTCGAGCACACATGTGGCCTCCGTCCTCAGGTGTCCTCTCTGTCTCGCAGGGTCCCCAGTCACCAGGCCCGGGATCGCTGCGCAGGCCGAAGAGGGCAGGCCGCTGCCCGTCAAGGGCCAGGGGGATGCCGAGCCGAGGGATCCGCCCCACGGCACCGCCGACGCAGGTCAGAGGGGCTGGAGGCCTCGTGCAGGTGGCCGAAGCCACAGGCTGGAGCGGAAGGGGTGGGCTCAGACCTGGAGGCGAGACGGGGCGGAACGATGGGGGGAGGAAAGGGGCTCCCCAGCGCGGCTGGCTCGCGCGCCGGTGGCTGTGGGCGTCCCGGTGAGCCGGGCGCCAGGTCCGGGGCTGCGTTGCAGGGCTTTCTGCCTCGCCACGTGGCTGAGAGCAGCACCCCGGCTCCCCCCGGGCATGGCCAGAGGCCTGGGCACCCAGCACTCCCCACCTGCTCCGTCGGTGTGGCCTGGCCCCGGGGCCCACTCCACCCCGTCCCCAGCTGGTGCAACTCACTTCTTGGCTCATTAGTAAAGCAGGGTTTTTAAAAAGTCTGTACGTACACGGAAGCATGAGGTCCACGCCCGTTGGCGCCTGTGAAACTGCAGCTTTCTAGCCATCCGGTTCAGCAAAAGTGGACCACATCCCCAAATGAGTATCTGTTTGAAGGTGTCGTCATCGCATTACATGTATATCCTATTCAAATACTGACCATCTTGGAAGGTCCACAATCCACCACCTGATAGGAGAGGAGCCTGTTACTCTTGTGATGTTCCAGCACCCATCTTCCGGCTGCCAGAGACACGCTGAACCTGTTTACACGGACAGTGGGCCATTTAAAAGAGCACAGAGACTATTTCAGTCCAAACTGTGCCCTGCTAACGACCTCCTCCCCAGACGAGGCGGCCTCTGGGCACTGCCGACGTGTTCAGGAGAAGCGGTGGCATACCGCACCGCTGGCGCTCACCCGAATCAGACTAGCCGTTCTTAAAGAGACGCCGTGAAATCCAAGGGGCGCGAAGCAGGTTTTCTTTTGTGCTAAACATGATGCGGTTAAGACGCCCAGGTGTGACCCACACAGGTGGCGAAATGACAACCTGTTGATGAGGCAGCAGGGGACACCGGGCTCCCCGTTCCGTGCCGCTTCCACCCTGTACGCTGTAATTTTCCCCCAGTGACCATGCGGGGAACTGTGGCTCCTGGGCCAGGCCAGCCTCCCCAGCGCTCCCAGTGCCGGCGGACACTGGAGCTGTCAGCCCAGCCCCAGAGACCAAAAGTGCCTCCGTTGCAAGAAGCCGGCAAGTCACAATTTGCCCGCAGGACGGCAGGCAGCCCCCGTCCTCCACGCGCCGGCTGGCCTTACCCGCCCGTGTCCACCGCAAAAACGTTTCTCACCCATGTTGCGATCTGGATTGCTCCCTCACGTTGGTTCAGCCTGCGAAGACGGAACGGGCCGTCTCCGCTCCGGAGGGCCTGGACCCAGACGCAGGGACGGGAACCTCCGGAGAAGAGGCCAAAATGGAGCGAGGCGGAAGTTCCGACGTACACGGGGAAGGCCCTGCCCGGATCCGGCAGACCTTTCCTTGGAGGCTGCACCCGTGCAACGAGCGTCCGCCGAGCAAACCCCCAAACAGCTGAGGAGCAAAGCACCGGCTCTCTGAAAGGGGAGCAGAGGGCCAAGGCGCCAGAGGCGGGGGCGCAGCAGGCGGGCCCCGCGGCTGAGATCGTCGGGGGGACGTGCGGATCTTACCGTCCCCCCATGCGCTCTTCTCCCCACAGCAGGGTCCGTGCCGCCGGAGAGCGAGGGCACTGCGAAGAATGAGCCGCCGCTGCCGCGGCAGCCCGTGGAGGAGCAGGGAGAGGCCGGAGACCCCAGGGGCCCCGAGAGAGGCTGCCCAGGTAAGGCCCGCGGCCTCCCGCCTGTGGGGCAGGCAGATCGGGGGGGCCCCGGCACGCGACCCTCTGCGTCTCGAGGGCTGGGCCCACGTCGGCCTGCCACGTTTGCCCAGCCCGGCGCCTCCGGGATGGATCCAACCGCCCCTCCCCGCGGTCCAGCCTAGCCAAGGGCTGCGCACAGCACCGATGCTGGGAAACGGCCGGCCCCTTCTGCAGCCCCCGCCTGCTCGGCGTTAGGGGCTCGGAAGGCCCATTTGAGCCGGGGCCGCACAAGACGCATCAGCGAAGCGTCGGGATGCGATTCCCCCGGGAAGGGCTGACGGGGTGCGCCGAAGGAGAAGGGCCCGAGGACAGGCAGAGAGCATCACGCAGCGCCCCTGCCCAGCGGAGCCTCTGCTTCTGGAACGGGGCTCGGCTCTGAACTCGCTTCCAGACACTGGCCCAGGGGAAATGGCAGCCCTGCACACAGGGCCTCTGAGCGTATGCCAAGTGCATGCCTCTCGTGCCACATGACTGGGCGTTGATGCATGTGTGGGGCACAGAGAGCTTTGCTTCGGGGGGCTGCGGTGCTTGTCAGGAGCCCCCCCCGCGCATCGAAGGGGCTGGGTGGCCACGAGTGGGCCCCCCCCAAGGCCACTCCTCCCCGCCCCCCCATCAGCCCTCTTGTGGCCTGCAGCACCCCCCGGGCAGTCGGAAGGCTGCAGATCACCGAGGAATCCCCGTGAGGCCAGGAGGCCGCCCCATGGCAGGTGCCGTGGGGGTCACACCACAGAAATGGCGCGGCCTTGAGGGTGGGGCTGCCCCCCTGCCCCTCACGCCCTGCTCGTCTCAGATGCCCCAGCCCCCTGGCATCCTGGCAGAGCGGGAGGAGTCCTTCCTGCCCCCCGTGGAGGAGCCCTTGCTGGGCGCCCTTCGGGGCACCCCCGCCCTGCCGGCCCACCCGACCCTGCTGCGGCGCCACCCTGACCCCGCTCTCCGTCCCCAGGGGAGTGGCTGATCCGGACCGTGAAGGTGGAGGCCGAGGACTACGCGGAGTGGCCGGCCAGGCTGAGCGCCGAGGTGCTGCTCTCGGGGCTGCCGGTCGGGGGCGCCTGCAAGGCGGAGGGCCTGGCGGCCGGCGAGGAGTACCGGGGGGCCGGGGGCGGCCTGGGGGAGCTGTCGGGCCTGGCCCTGCAGCAGTGGCAGCTGCTGAGCGAGGAGAAGGCACTGGGCTGCCCCCGCTGCGAGCTGCCCGGCCCCCCCCACGCCCCGCGCCCGCGCCCCTTCGCCTGCCCCCAGTGCGGCAAAGCCTTCGGCAAGAAGGCGCACCTGACGCGGCACGCCCGCGTGCACACGGGCGAGCGCCCCTTCGCCTGCGCCCACTGCGGCCGCCGCTTCTCGCAGAAGATCCACCTGGGCTCGCACGAGCGCGTGCACACGGGTGAGCGGCCCTTCCCCTGCGAGCGCTGCGCCAAGAGCTTCCGCAAGAAGACCCACCTGGTGCGCCACCAGCTCACGCACACGGGCGAGCGCCCCCACGCCTGCCCGCTCTGCGCCCGCAGCTTCGTCCACCGCCGGCACCTGCTGCGGCACCAGCGCCTGCACC
>NW_025335289.1:1247106-1262755 GCF_004798865.1 Varanus komodoensis
TGGCCGGGCCGGGGCGCCCGCTCGGAGGGCTCGGCTGGAGGCGGAGCCGCGCGGGGCGAAGGCGCCGCGGGGTGAGAGGGGCGGCGGCGGCGGCGGCCTGCGGGGCGGCCCTCTCCTGCGCCCCGGCGCCGTGGGACGCGGCCGGCTGCCGGGCCGGAGGAGGAGGAGGAGGAGGAGGAGGGAGCGGCAGGCGCGGCGCGGCGGGGCGAGCGGAGAGCGCTGGGCGAGCCGAGCCGGGCCGGGCCGGGCCGGGCGAGGGGAGTGCGCGGCTCGCCGCCCCTCCAAGCCCGGCCCCGCAGAGGAGGGGAATCCTCAGGATGCGGCGCCGGCCCGTGTTGCCATGGCCACGGGGTGGCACGCGCGGAGGAGAGCGCAGCCCCCCCCCCCGCAGCCGCGCCCCTGGGCGGGCTGGGCGGTGCGCGGGGGGCGGGCGCGCAGGCCTCTGTGCACATTTACGCACGGGTAACCCCACTCGGCCCTGGGTTGCTCGGCCCCACTCGGCGCCCCCTACGCAAGCCGGGCCACGGAGCTGCCTTCAGTGGTGGAAGGAGCGCCGCCTGCTAAGCCCCGGCGATCCCAGCTGCTGTTAAGCGGAGTCGTTTGCGAGCGTAGTGGTTAAGCAGCTATCCTGGGCACAGAATAAAAACACGGGGAAACAGGAACCCGGCTTGCCTGCGCATGAGAGTGCGAGAGGCTGGGTTTGTGGGCACATTCCTGCTCCTGTGCGGGGCTTTGGGCAGGCGGTGAGGCCGGTTCGGTTGCGGGCTGAGAGGGGTGTTTAGTGCAGCCGTGTGCCCGTGTGGCCACATGTGGGCAAAACTGCCCCTCAGCCCACGGAATGGCTTGCGAGGGCACGGGAGCAGCTGCTTGCCACGATCTGGCCGAGGCCGCGGGAGCTCAGGCAACCGTCCCCAAAATGGACATCCATATATGCCCTCCTGCCCCTTGAGGTCAGCAGGAGAGGCCCTCCTCCGGGAACCCCCTGTGAATGATATTAGGAGGGTGAGCACCCGGAGGAGGGCCTTCTCTGCGGTGGCGCCCCACCTATGGAACGTGCTCCCCGGAGAGGTCCGCCTGGCGCCGTCGTTATTTGATTTTCGGTGCCAGGCTAAGACCTTTTCATTTAAAACTTATTTTAAGTGTTAATTTATTATGGAGGATTTAAAAAAAAAATTTAAGCCGAGATGCACCGGGTTTTAATATTTTTAGTGTATAAATTTGTATATGATTTTGTTTTTGTTTTGGTTGTGAGCCGCCCCGAGGCTTTGTTGCGATGGGGGCGGCGTAGAAATGTTTTAAATAAATAAATAAAATGCCCTTGCGGTCGGATGCGCTGCATCTCCCAACACCCCCAGCGAAACGGAGAAGCGGGCCCAAGGGCGCCGTGGTTGCGGGACTTCTCTAAGGTGTGCTCAGTTTGCCGGACAGGGTGAGCGTGGCGCACACATTTATTTTATTTATTTATGTAAAACATTTCTATGCTGCCCCATTCGCCGAAGCCTCGGGGCGGCTCACAACATAAAATTAAAATATAATACATAACAAATTAACAATATAAAATTAACACATGCCATGGCCGCCTCACCCCACGTCTGCCGGATTTGTGGAGGCCCCGCTGAGGCGGGGAATGAGTCCAGGCGGCCCAGGGAGGTTGCGTGGTTGGACCGGCCCAGCTCCAGGCCGCCGCCTCCTCCCCGGTTTGCAGACCGGGCTGCTGCTTCGGCCGGAGCTTTTCGGGGTCTGGGAAAGATGGAGCCATGTCCCGCATGGCGGTGGAGCCGCCTCTCCCACGCCACCTTGTTCCTGGGTCACCCGCACGGCTCCCTCTCCTTCCTGTAACTCAAGCCCCCTGTGAGGGACCTTTGCAAGCTCGCGGAGAAGCTAGTTTCTTCCCTGGCCCATTTGGGGAAGAGGCGTGATCCAGGGCGGCGCTTGGGATTGCTCCTGGGCGGGAGGAGTGCCCCGTCCCGGCCGCCTGGGTGATCCTGTTCGGGTTCAGCTGACGGGACGACCTGCCACGGCCGGTGGCGCAGCAGGTCGCTCTGTCGCCCGGACCGTCGGAGAGGGGGCTGTGGGGGCCCTCCAGGAGGGCCCGTGCAGCTCTCCCGCCCCGTCCTCCTCCTCCGATTCCCCGCGGCAAGAAAAAGGGGAGAAGTGGGGAACCAGTAGGGCGCCTCCAGAAGTCGGCATCAGGCAGGCCCCACGGCCGAGGGCCGAGAATGAGGAGGGATTTGTAGAAGCCCCGCCGGAGGCCCCCAGAGAGGGAACGCCCGTTCTACGCTGGGGGCCTCTCAAAGCACGGCTTCCGTGCACGCCTCCGCCCCCTCTGCAGGTCACCCTGCCAGACTGAGCAGCCCCGCTGTGCGCCAGCACTTCCTCCACAGCAAGCGGCCGGCCTGCAGCTCTGGGGCCAGCTGACCTGAGGGCGAGGGGCTGGGGAGCCGTGGCCTCCTCTGACCCTGCCCCCTTCTCCTCCCTTCCAGCAGGGCTGGCGACCGGCACCCACGGCTCCGTAATCCATTCCTCCCGAGGGGAACGAGCGGTGTGCAGCCCCCGGCGTCCGCCTGGCCTGCAGTGGTGAAGCCGCGCCTCCCCGGGCAAGGCGAGAAGCGCCAGGCGGCAGCCCTGGGCGAGCGCGGCAGGCCTCGCTGGCGGCACGGCCACCCTGCCCGAGATGGAACCGTGGGCGGAGAAGGGGGACGAGGCTGAGAGCGCGAAGGTCACGGCCCAGCTGCTGAAGGCCCGGACGGGCGAGTTCGACCTGGAGTCCATCCTGCTGCTGAAGCTGCGAGGCCTGGGCCTGGCCGACCTGGGCTGCCTGGGGGAGTGCGCCAACCTGGAGTGGCTGGACCTGTCGGGAAACGCCGTTTCGCACCTGGGCCCCCTCGGCTCGCTCAAGGCGCTGGCCGTCCTCAACGTCTCCGCCAACCGCATCGCCAGCCTGGAGCCGCTGGCCGGCTGCGAGCGCCTGCAGAGCCTGAACGCGGCCGGCAACCTGGTCAGCAGCCCGCAGCAGCTGCGGGGCCTGGCGGGGCTGCGGCACCTGGAGAGCCTGCGGCTCAGCGACCCCGTCGGGCGGCTGAGCAACCCCCTCTGCGCCTCGGCGGGCTACCGCGCGGCCATGGCCGAGATGTTCCCCGGGCTCAAGGTGATCGACGGCGAGCGGGTCTCCGGGCGTGGCAGCGAGCTCTACCAGCTGTGCAAGGAGCTGGACAGCTCCCTCCGGCGCGCCCACGGCTCCGGCGGGGCGGGCGCCGCGGAGCTGGCGGGCCTGTCCACGCCGTGGGTGCAGGAGGGCTACTGGGAGGTCCGCCCGGCCCGGCGGAGCTCCATCGTGGAGGAGGCCTGCAAGCAGTTCAGCGAGGTCCTGCAGGAGTGCCGCGAGCTGAGCCAGCGGGCCGACGACTCCATTTCCCAGGCGGAGCGGGCCCTGAGCGGCCGCCCCGACGCGAGCTCCTACCTGTTTTGAGCGGCCGGCTCACGGCCTCCCTCCTGGGCTCTTGGCCGGCCGGCCCCCGCCTTCCCCACAGCTGCGGGTCTCGCGGGGCCACCTGGCCCCTGCCGCAGCGGGTCCCACGGTCCCAGGCAGCGCCAACGGGCGGGAAGGGCGCACCTGCCCGGCCGGTGCCACAAATGCCTGGGCGGGGGGACCGCCCATTTCCCACCTTCTGCAAGGACCCCCCCATGGAGGACCATGGCTACGCTGGTGGGGTCTCCAGGCCGGGAGAACGTGGGGCTCGCCAGCCGCAGCCCAGTCCCCGCTCCCGTCAGAGGCTGCCCCCGGCCGCGTTTAAGCTAGTTCGGAAGTGGGCTTGAGGGCCGCGGCGCTTGCCCCCGCCGCTGTTTCTGCCTCCGAGAACCACCGTGTGCCGCCCTGCATGGCTTTGCCCTCGCAGAAGAGACGGTCCCCCCGGCCCGGGGGGCTCCGCGGGAGCGAAGGGGCCCGGGGAGCGTGCGCAGTGGAGGGGCCGCGAGAGCCTCTGGGCATCCCGGAGGACGGGTCAAAAGCGCCCCGGAAAAGAACGTGGGGAACCTCGGACATGGCTGGCCGGGCAGGGTCTGCGCCCCACGCCTTTGGTGAGGGGCGTCGAGCAGCCAAGGCGCCGCGAGCCCAGGGGAGCTGGCACCCGGGCGCTGGCCCGCCACGCGGGGTCGCGGTGTGTGCCTCGCCCGCAGCAGGAGCCCCGTGCTGCTCTGCCTGCCCCCTGCTCCGGCCTCCCGGCGCCCGCGCAGGCCTTCCCCCTGCGTGCCCGCAGGGACCCCTCTCTGTGCCCTGCCCTGGCCCTGGGGAGGTGGGTGCCTGCCGCGGCGCGCGCTCCCCCAGTCCCGTGCCATGGTGCCACCCCGCACCCCGGAAACTTTCTGCAACCAAGCCGAAGCCTCGAAGGAAGGGACCCCGGCTCACCCCTGCTGCTGCTCATGTTGTGGGGGGGTACAGGGCAGACCCCGGAGGCCAAGGCCTTTGCGACCCCAGCAGCCGCCTCGGGATTTTCTCCAGCCGCGTTTTGCTGCTCGAAGGCCTGGAGATGCTGCGGGCCGAGGGACCTGCGCGCACAACGGGGTTGCAGGAGGCCGCGACCTTGCGCCATGCGTAAAACAGGACAGCACACGCCCCGTGTCGGACTGGCGGCTGGCGCTCGGGGTGCTGCCCGAGCCTGGCGCTCCCCCTGCCGAGGTCACGCGGGCCACCGACGGACCCGACCGGGCAACGTGGGCCGTCCCATCTCTCGGACGCCTGCTTCCTTCGCCTCCCTCGGCACCTGGGGCGGTTGGAGCACAGAGGCCTCGCGCGGCCAGCCACACGCATCCTCCAGGTGGGGAGGGCTGTGGCTCCCATGATCCCCGGCCACCTCAGCCTGGCAGCCCCTCTTGGAAGCCGCGTGTTGCGTGGAAGTGGAGTCCAGACACAATTTTATTCGGAGGAGAGGAGCAAGGGGAGGCCCGAGAACGGGGCTTGGGGGGGGGGGGGGGGGGGGGGGGGGGGGGCGGGGGGGGGGGGGGGGGGGGGGGGGGGGGGGGGAGGCAGGTGCCAGTCCTGCAGTGCGGAGACCAAGCTGGGGGTGGGGTGGCCCCTCCTGGCCTAGTCGGGGCAGTCCTTCCAGCCCAGGGCCCATCTGGGGGGAGAAGAAGAGAAAATGAGTGCCGTGGCTGGGGAAGGCGCGGGAAGGTTTTGGCCTGGGGGGCTCCAGATTCGCCAGCGCCCCGTGCCGAGCAAGATGGTGGCCACGCGCCGATCGGGGTGTGGGCGAGCCCCCCACTTAACACGTGCCCTGCATCGCCTCGCAGCCCAAGTTGCCTTCCCGCTTCCGTCTTTGCCAGCTGGGCAACAACCCGCTTGATTTGGGGGCTGCCCGAACAGGAACATCATGAGCCCAACGTAACCGCAGCCGTCTGTCTTTCTGTCCGTCCGTCCCTGCCCCCCCCACGGTGGGCTCATCACACAACTTCCAGCAGCCTTGACTTGGGGGGCTTTCCCTGGCCGCCCCCTGCCCGCTTTCTCCACGCACCAAAAAGATCACCCCCTGCACTGCTGCCCAGATCGCGTCTCGGGGGAGGCGGGCCGGAGCGGGGGGGGGGCGGTGAAGCCCTCTGCCTCGCGCCCACTCAGGCCTGGCCTCACGTGGGGGCCGCTTCTGGACTCGGCGGGGCTGGAGGGGCAGCCAGCCCCCTGTGCTTGCCCCGGGAGGCTAGCGGCCTGCAGGCACCCGGGGCAGCCCAGCGCCCGCCTCCGCCCCACCGGGCACGCTCCCCGCAGGCCGCCGGGCACTTACCAGGCTGGGTCCGGCGCTGGGGGGGCTAGCTCGGGGCTCCCACGGAGAAGGCGAACCGGCCGGGCAGGTAGCGGTCTTCGTGGGCATTCCTGACCTTCTCGCACTCCTGGCTGTGCTTGCGGCTCATCTCCTGCGGGGAGAGCAAGGGCACGGTGCCAGTCCCGGGGGGCCCTGACGCCCCGGGGGGGCGTGCGTGCGAGCGTGGCTTCGCCCCCTTCCCTGTGTGGGTCCTGCCCTCCCGCCAGGCGAGCAGCCCTGCCCTGCGCCCGCGCAGAGACCGCCAGCGGGAGGTGGTGGAGGGCGGCACTCCGGGCGCAGGGCAGCGCCTGCGGGGCACAAGCCGCCCTCGGGAAGCCCGGGCCCGCTCCTCAGCCGCGCGGAGCCGCGCTAGCCCATGCAGCGAGCGGGACGGTGCGCTGCGCGAGTGGCAGCCCGGCCCCCGGCCACTCGGGCCTCCCGCCTTTCCCCCTGCAACGCGGCGCCCTCGGCACGTGACCCGTGGCTACCGGCAGCGCAGTGCCGGCGCATCCCTCGCGTCCGCGCCGGGCCAGCCACACGCACGGCCTCTGCCGCAGAGCCTCGGAGGCCCAGGCCAGCCCGGCCCTCGGGGATGCGGGGAGCGCGCCTGGGCCTTCCCACGGACGGGCTGCCGGGCGGATTGCCCCTCCGCAGCCGGCCGAACGGTGCCCCGGCCTGTCACGGAGGCTCGCTTCGCTTCGCAGGGACCGGCGCAGTCAGCTCAGCCATGTTCTGGAGAGCAGGCGCCGAGCCGGTCCGTCGGGCCCGGCGTGTTCTGGACAAGCGGGTGGGGCTGCCTGGCCCGCGTGCCCCCGGAGGCCCAGAGCCCTTCTCGGAAATAAACACATGCCTGTTTTGCTTTGCAGTGTGTCAGCCGAGCAGATTTTGTAAACAGTTACTTAAACCACTAGAAAAGATAAAAGGAACGCGGGGGGGGGGGGGAGCCTGCTGGGCGCAGGGTGCAGTGACCGCGGCCGCAGAGTTGGTCAGGGCCGGTGCCGGGACGCTCGCCAGAAAGAATCCGGCCGCCTGGCCGCCGCCGGCTCTCCCTGGCCCAGGCCTCGGAAGCGGGGCTGGGGCTGGGGCTGGGGCAGACTTGCCCAGGGAGGGCCGGGTGAAGGGTCTGGAGGGGCACTCCTCACCTGGAATTGGGCATGCACGGGTGAGCGGCACTGCAGCAACCTGTCCAGCACGTTTTCGGCGCTGCTGGCGTCAAACTTGATGCAGGCCAGGCATGTCTGCCGCCTCTGGACGGGAGAGAGACCGAGAGAGCGTTGGCGACTTCCCCCAAGGGAGCTGCCCCCAGGTGCTCAAGGGCAGCGAAATGCCGACGGCGAGGGTCACAACCGACGGGGAAGGGGCGCGTAGGCGTCCTCATGCTTCCTTGCCGGCCTTGAGGGCCAGTCCCCAGGTCTGCCTCCCCCCTCGCCGAAAGGGGCTCCTCCTCGCGCGCAGACCGCCCTCCTGGCTGCCCGTCTGGCGCTGCAGTGCACCTCCAGCAGTGCCCGCATGGCACCATCGGGTGGGAGCTTTCGAGGGGCTCCCTGCGACCGTCCCGGCAGCCGCGCCCCAAAGAGAGCCCAAACTGTGACCCCGGGATCTCGGAGAGCAGCCACCCGCATGTGAGCATCGGTTCCCGATCCCGGGCAGCACGAGGAGCCCCGGCTCAGAATGTGCAGGCGTGTCCGTTCCCAGTGCCAGGGAGGAAAGGCAGCTCTCGGAGAACAGTTTCCGTCCCCGTGAGGAGGTTTCTTGAACCGCGAGCAGGACTTCATCGCCCACTGGCCTGGATCAAACCAAGCCGGAGCTTTCCCCAGAAGCCGGCGTGGCAAAACGGAGGCCGTGCTACTTCAGACGCATCACGGGAAGCCGAGATGCCCGGAAGACCAGCGCTGGGGAAAGTCGCAGGCAGAGGGAGAGGAAGGCCAGCCGGGAGGTGGACGTGCCCCGTGGGGGAAGCTGCAGGCCTGGACGAGAGCTGAGTGAGGGCTGGGTGGGGGTCCAGGCATTGTGGGGGGTGCCCGTCCGGAGGGTGCCCCACGTTGGAGATGCCTTAATGGCACGTGACCACAGTGGCCCAGTCAAGACTCCAAAGTCTCGCTGATTATAACTGGGATGCAAAATCCATTGTCGCCCCTCCTGCTGTGGCAAGGCAGCCAAGGGAACTGGCACGCCGTGGGGGTGGGGGGAGCTGGGGGCAGGCAACGGCAGTGCCTGGCTGCGTGGCCCAAAGGCTGTGGCGGGTGGGTGGCCCTCGGGGCCTCCCCTGACACTCTGCCTCTGGGTGGAGGGGCCCCTCGTCCCAGCCCCACCACGGTCCCCGAGGCCAGCCCGCCTTCCTCCGGCAGCCCTGCAGGCGCTGTGGTTGCGTCCCTGGGGGGGGGGGCTGTGGGTGGCCCTGCGGGAGGAGCCCTCCCCACCGCCTCAGTTTTGGGGCTGCAACGACCCCCGGAGTGCAGCTCCTCCGCGTTTGTGGGTTTGTGTGTCGCTCTGGCGGCGCATGGCAGGAGGATGGGTCGGCCTCGTCAAAGGAGGCTTGTTACACCGTGAAAGGATCCGCCGCACTACCGAGGAGGAGGCGCATCGACGCGCGTGGGCTTACCCCGCCGGGCTTGACGAGGCAGTTGTGTGTCCTCCGCTGCTGCTTCCTGCAGTGTGTCTGTGCGAGCTCCACCCGCAGTTGAACGAAGGTCCCCATGTGCAGCACCTGCGGCCGAGCGGAGCAGCGTCAGTGCGGGGGGGGGGCCACGCACGGCCCGCCACGGCCACGGAGGGCTCCCACGGAGTGCGAGGGGCCAGCCCCGGGACCCTCTGCCTCCAGCGGTGCTGGGCCCGTGCGCGCTGCTCGCAGCAGCCGGCACCCGGCCTCACGGGAGGTCGCTGTGGGCAGGCACCGTGGGCACGTGGCCAGGTCCCCCTCCCTGCTCACGCCTGGCCGTCCCCGGGGCAGGCTGAGCTCAGGGGAGGCACCAAGCGCTCCAGGCCAGACCGCAGCGCGTGCGGCAGGGTTGGGGGCGACCTGTCCAGGATGCTGGAGCGCGGCCGACGGTCCCACACTGGAGGCCCCCAGAGGCAGCCAGGCTGCCGCTGCCATGGATGCTGTAGCTCGGAGCCCTGCTCTGAGCCGGGTCTTGGACCTGGCGGCCCTCCGGCCCTTCCCGACTCTGCCGTTCTACGATTCTGTGGTCACTGGAGGCAATCGCTAACTGAGATGGACTGATGGGCCCATTTTGCCCCACCTTTCTGCCGAGCATTCTGGCACTCAGCGGCTCCCCCCCTGCTTCGCCTGCAAAAGCCTTTGCCACAGAGTCTTCCTGCCCGGCCAGCCTCTGCCCTCACCCCCAACCAATCTGGGCTTCCAGGAGCCCCTGTGCCTGGCCCGTGGGCAGCAGCTGGAAGGGGAAACAAGCCCTGTTTGCTCGACTACGTTTTCACTCGATTATTACCAGCGTCAGAACAGCGCATGAACACCCAAGTGCGTGTGTGGCAAACCTTCGGCTATTCAAAAGGACAGCAGATACTTGGATATGCAGAGAATCCAGAGCCTTTTTAGCGAGGGGGAGAAGCACTTGCAGAATTCCAGAAGTGCGTAATGCAGCTTCGCCGATGCATGAAGCGGGGGGGGGGGGTTGGACTCGACGGCCTTCATGGCCCCTTCCGACTCTACTAGTCTGTGAACTGCCTGCACGGAGACCGCGTAGCCCGGCCTTCCCCAGCCCTGGAAATGTGATGGGAGGCAAAGGCTGACCTCCGGAGGAGGCACCAGGCTGGGGAAGTTGGTACTGCGGGTCGGCTAAGAGCCAGACAATCTCCGCAAACGTGGGAACACCGGAGTGGAACCAGGTTGTAAGGCTGTCATCCGGATCCCCTTTTAAAAGCGCAAGAGCCTGAGCGGTGCCCACTCCAGAGAGAAGGGCCGGTGTGGAATCGCCCTATTATGGCTGCCCCTGGGTGCCCCGTTCCGAAGTAGACTTGGATTTGTATCACTGAAGAGTCTCACTCTGGCTGCTTTGCCTGGATTCTGACCTGGCTCACTCAGCAAGGACATCAGAGAGCCAGGACTAATCCCAGAGGAAAATGGCGCATTAGAAGAGCCGCATGGGATCCTTCCAAAGGCCCAGCGGGTCCAACATCTTGTCCCAGCCAAACCCCAGCAGGAAACTCGCGTGCAGGACAGACGTGCAATAGCACCCCCCCCCGCCCATGTTCCCCAGCAGCTGGCAAGCATGGGCAGGCAATCCTGGAGGCGTCCTGAGGAAAGGACTAGCAGCTGCTGGAACCGACCCAGCCCCTTTCAAGCCACCCGAATCGGAGGCTGCGACCCGCCCTCAGCCAAGCGGATTCCAGAGATTAACTGCGCGCTCCGTGAAGATGCCCTTGACCCCGTGAGATGACCCGGGCTCCTTGTATTAGGAAAGAGGAAAGCAAGAAAAGCCTCTCCTTACCCCTATTCTTGATGCCGTCCGTAATGTTGGGCACCTGCGCAATGTCTCCTTCCATGCCCCCTCCGCAGCCGCCAGGGGCCTCGTGGGAGCCCCCCGGACTGCCTTCCGCTGCCCCTTCCAGCTCTGCAGACAACACGCCTGCGGCTCCGAGCTGCACAGGAGCTGCGTGGTCGTGGTGCCTCGATCTCCGAGTTCTTTTCCAGCAATCCCCGTCGTAGGAGTTGCCGTGTTCACACCAGCCACCAACTGGGCTGCCCTTTCCGCCCTGGGAGCGCGCTCTTGGCCAGTCGGCGCCAGCCGCGGCCCCTCAGCCTGCGCGCGACCTTAGGGGGCTTTCTCCCAGGGGGCTCCATCGTTGCACAGAAGCGACTCTGCCTTCCATTTGCCACTGGGACGCACACTCCCCCAGGCGGGAGAGTTCACCACCGCCCCCTTTTGGCGTAGCCTCCCTGAATAACAGGGAGAGGGAAGCTACCTTTGTAGAAGCCTATCGATTCTGTTCTATTAGGGTCTGTCCTTTTATATGCCCGACAATTCAACCCACGGCTCTTGAACAAGACGGTCGTCCCTCTGGCCTGCAGCCCCCGCCCCCACGGGCTCCTCTGCGAAAGCGCCAGTCCTTGGCCGCAGAGGGCAATGCCAGCCGTGCTACGGGCGGAAGTCAGACCTATCGGCGATGTCCCTTCTGAGGTCCTACAAACCCCCGAGCGGGCATCACCTCGGCCCCGTGATTTGGAGGCGCCCCGTTCATCGATAACCTGTGGAGCAGCGTCTGTTGTTCGCCTCAGCTCCCTTCCTTAAAATGTTGGAGCGGGCCGGAGGCAGAAAGAAGGAATCCCATTCGCCTCGTCTTGTCCTCCCTGCGTATGCCTTGCCTTCAGCTGCCCCCACCGCCTTTCGCTTTTAGCACCGGCTGGGGGCCTTCCTGTTGCGTCGGATTCAACACAGGAACTGGCCAGTTCCTAATGTGCTTAAGTATTTTGTTTATCACTGTTAGCGAGGCATTCCTCTGCGTCCCTTTCTTCTTCTTCTTTTGCACCCCTGCTGTTTGCCTGTATTGGCAGAGGCCAGGCAGCGCTGGCGAGGGCAGGACAGCTTGGAAGGCTCTCACTCACGGGGCTGCGCAAGTCCAAGGCAACGTGACGGCACATCACAACAAACTGCTCTTGCCTGCGGTATGTTGTTTGCGCACGGCCCCGGCCCCCTTTCTTTAACCTGCTAGGGCAAGACTTCCATGTTCTGAAGGAAGGCTTGGTCGTCCATAAAAGCGGGATTCGACCCTGGCCTGCGCAACGGCCAAGCAAGCACTCCAGGGGCGCGAGGTGGAGAAACGGTCTCCGTGCACAGAGTGGGTGAAGTGGAGCCCCAAGCAGAAAGTGACTTCCCCTTTCATCCCGTATGATAGGAATGCACACAGGCATTGGCAGAGCCCCGTCTTCCAGGATCACAGACCCTTCGCAAGCCCACGTATGGGCAAACTCAGGTCTGTCCTTCAGCTCCTCCGATAGCTTTCTTAGCACTGCCGCACCATTTCCTGGGCCTGTTCCAATTTTCCCGACCTATAGTTTCTATTCGAGCTGAACCTCTTTTTCTGTGGCTTCATATGAGATGGTCTCTACCTGAAGAATGGTTAGGAACTTACTAACATTCAACAGGTAGAATAGCAAACTTTCACAGGGTTCAAAGGCCAGGCGGTTTCTTGGAGTCATGCCAAGGCTTTATAAACTTCAGTGTGTTAGGGAAAGCACCAGAGATAATCCCCCAATTATATTCCTTAGATAAGGGTTGCCTTTGCTGTAAGAACCGAAACTATTTACTGAAGCAGCTTTGCACCTCCCTCTCTCTGGAAGAGGGTCAGTCTGAGTTTACTGCATATAGTCTCTGAAGCCAAAAAGGAGAAAGAAGGGGGAAAGGAACTGTCCACAGAACTTTGGAGACCCACGAAGTAGCCCCTGGCATATCCAGGGAACCAAATAAATACGGCCAGAGAGAAGGCAAGTTTAAGCTGTGTTTGGCTTGTTTACCGAGAAGCTGCCTCCTTATTTCATTACCGTAGCTATCACACAAACTGCGATGTCTTTCATAGAAGTGCTCTTGATTCTTCCCGGATATCTTAATTGGAAGTGAGGTGCCGTGGAGTCGCTCTCCCTTAGGCTAGTCTTCACAGCATGGTGGATTCATGCCCTTGCCTGGGCAAAGGCAGGTGGGGCTCCCCGCCACCCCCTCCCCACACGCCGCTCCTCGCGCGGGGCTCACCCACCTCTTCGGAGACGTTAAGCACCGCTTGCTCCTTGAACACGGACTGCACGAGGCCGTTTCGGTGGAAGTAGTCCAGCACGACGTCCAGAGCGCGCTGCTGAGTGGCCGGCCGGCTCGCGCTCGACAGGGCCAGGAGGCCCACGCACAGCGCCGCCAGCCTCCTCATCGCTGTGCCGCTGGAGCGGTCTGCTTCCCGGGCTGCGCACTTGCCAACTGCCTCCGGCTCTGTTGATCTTGGTCGGTCATTAACTGGCCACCCCCCTGCCCGGAACGGCCCAGACGGGGCGCCTCTCCCGCCCTCCGCCGGGGTTGTTTGTTGATTCGTGCCCAGGAGATGAAAGAGAGGGGCGAGCAAAGGGCACCGAGATCGGCCTGCTGTGCAGAACAACAGAGGACGGGCGGCGCTGCCCCCACCCTCGGCCGCCAGCCCCTCGCCGGGGCAGGGAGGTCCGGCTGGCTCCCTCTGGATGTGCCGTGGGGCCTGGCAGAGGTGCCAGTAAATCCAGGGGTCTTTCCAGCCGTGCGTACATAGAGAGGGCTCTGCACTGAACTCCAGCGGAGTGGGGGCAAACCGAGAAAAACCGCTGTGGAGGAAATGAGGCCGGCTCCGTCTTCAGCGCGAATATTTTGCAGCAGAGGAGGGAGCTTAGTCAGTTCACAGAGCCCTTCCCACCTGACCTGGCACACTGCTCACCGCACGGGTAAAACGGGGGGTGGGGGGCGGGAATCTGAACTTGTCTGGTCAGGAGAGAGGCGAGAGGAGAACGGAGAGGCAGGGCTTGGGAGCACCTGCATGGACGGCAGTAGCAAGCACCACGCAGGTGAGCTTTCAGACTGCCAGCTGGTCCAGCACGTGGCAGCTGGGATCATGACCTGGCCGGGTTTGGAGGACGTGTGACTTCCAGCTTCACCGACACCCATGGAGGGGCGCACAGGCGACACTGCTCTTCCCACTGGCCCTGTTGGCTGGGGATGATGGAATTTGCAGAGTAAGCACCGCTCTTGGGGGCTGCCGGATGGATGGAAGGAGCTCTGCCTTTTTTATGGCACAGCCTAAGAACGAGGCAGACGTGGGAGGAGAGCAGGCTCCGGTCCCCGCTCAGCCATGATTGTGTGGGCCAGCCTGTTTCACGTGGGAAAAGGGGGGGGGGCATTTACTTATTTATTTATTTAACACATTTTTATGCCGCCCCCATTGCAACAAAGCCTCGGGGTGGCTCACAACAAAAAAATGAACAAATATAACAATTATACAACAAAAATATTAAAACCCGGTGCATCTCGGCTTAAAAGATTTAAAATCCTATAAATAACAATAAATTAACAATTAAAATAAGTTTTTAATAAAAAGGTCTTTGTCTGGCGCCAAAAAACAAATAATGACGGCACCAGGCAGACCTCTCTGGGGAGTGCATTCCATAGACTGGGCGCCACCGCAGAGAAGGCCCTCCTCCGGGTGCTCGCCCTCCTAATGTCCTTCACGGAGGGTTCCCGGAGAAGGGCCTCTGCCGCTGATCTCAAGGGGCGGCTGGGCATATATGGACGTAAGCGCTCCTTCAGGTAGCCAGGACCCAAGCCGTTGAGGGCCTTATAGGTCATCACCAACACCTGGAATTGGGCCCAGACTTCAATGGGAAGCCAGTGGAGCTGAAGGAGAACTGGGGTTATATGAGAATAACGCCCAGTCCCCGTCAGCAGCCTGGCAGCTCTATTCTGCACCAACTGAAGTATCCGGACCATCTTCAAGGGCAGCCCCACGTAGAGCGTGTTACAGAAGTCAAGTCGGGAAGTCACCAACGCGTGTGTCACTGTCGCCAGGCAGTTGTTCTCCGAGTAGGGATGCAACTGACAGATCAGCCGAAGCTGAAGGAAGGCGCTCCTCGCCAGCGCCGTCACCTGAGCTTCCAGGGACAGCTCCGGGTTGAGGAGCACCCCCCAGCTGCGGACCCTGTCCCTCAGAGGGAGTGCACCCCCATTCGGGGCAAGGCCCAAGTCCCCCACCCCGAGGCCCGAGCCACCCACCGACAGGACCTCCGCCTTGTCTGGACGGAGCTTCATTTACTGGCCCTCGTCCAGGCCATCCCTGCAACATGAAGAGCCGAGAAGGAAGGGGGGCCTGGAGGACCGGGGCGCCACGAGGGCGAGTCGTCCGTCCTCAGCCGCCCCTCCGAGCAGCGGCAAGGGGCGCGAGCGGACGCCGCGGACGGGACGGGACGGGACGCGCCGCTGCCCCCCCCCGCGCCTTCCTCCTCCTCCTCTTCCTCGCCCGCCGCCCCGAGGGCGCCCCGCGTCCGATGCACAAAGCCCCGCCGCGCTCGGCCCAGGGACCGGCCGGACCCCTGCTCGGCGCTCGCCCCCGCGGGCTGCGCGGGCGCCCCGCCGATGCGTGGACTACAGTGCCCAGCATCCCCGGCAGCGGCGCCGGGCCACGCACTCGGGCGATTCCTCGGCCGCACGGCCCGGCCTGGCGCCGCAGAGGGTCGGGTCGGGATCCCAAGCCCTATCCGCCCCAGCCAGCAAGACCGCTGGCCGGGGAGGCTGGGATTCGGAGTCCCGACCGCCCGGAGGGCACGAGCGCGGAACTGCATCTCCCATGGAGCTCGGCGACGAAAGTGCATCTCGCGGGAGCGAAGCCTCGTGACCATCGCGAGATTTCGCTCCCGGGGAAACGGAGCGTCGCCGAGTTCCGGCTCTGTGGGCGACAGGAACTCGGTTTCCCGTGATGCCGTGCGGGAAGAATGCTTCCGTCCACCTCTGTCAGGCAGGGAAATGTGTGCCGGGAAGGGGAAGACGGTCCCGCAGGTAAAGAAAAAGGGAGCGGAAGTACGTGTAGGCGAAGGGGCGGGGTTAGGAGGGCGGCCATTTCCGGTTCGTTCATCCGGGTCCTTCAGCTCATTAAGGAAAAAAAGAGCGTGGAAGGCGAAAGGCAGAGAGTGGCCTCGCCCCTGCGCCGAGCGGTGGGCGTGTGACGTCATCGCGTGAGGTCACCGTGCTCGGCGATGATGCGACGGTGACGCGGACGCCGCGTCCGCCACGGCCGGGACCGTCACGGTGTTGCTATGGCAACACCGCCTGCCGGGTCAGGGGGTCAGCGCGCGGCCTGGTGAGCGAGGCGGGGGGCAGCGGGGGGCGCCCGGGGAGGGGCGCGCGGCTCCC
>NW_025335289.1:1262855-1285056 GCF_004798865.1 Varanus komodoensis
TCGGGGTCTGCGGGGCCCCGGCTGGGGCTGGGGCCGGGGCTTCGCGCCCGGCGGGGCTCCTCGGGCAGGGGTGGGCGTTGCGCCCTGCCCTGCCCTGCCCTGCCCTGCCCTCGTGCCCGGCTGGCGCCGAGGCCTCCGGGGCCCGTTCCAGCCCTGCACGGGATCGGCGGCGGGGAGGGGGCGGCGGCGAGAGGAGGACCCGGAAGGGCTGCTTGTGCTGCAGGCAAGCGGGCTGGGTTTCCGTTTGCTCGTGCGGGTTTGGGGGCCCATTTCTTCCTCGGACGGGGGGGTGGCTGCAGCGTCTGCCGGTCCTCCTGGAGGCAGGGCGGCGGCGTTAAGCTGCCCAAGATCCTCGCATGAGGTTGCTTCCAAAGCAGCCCCACTGAATTCAGAGGTGCAGCTTTCTCCCAGGTAAATTGGCGTTCTGTTGTCTGTCACGCAATGTGCAAATTTAGGCTATAGATTGGTGTGGTCATGATTTTCGCGGTGTGAGCATTTCCAGAGTGGGCACGTCCCACAGGCTTGTGCATGTCCATTTGGAGCGAAGTTCCATTGGGGCCGGTTGAGTTTGGTAGTTAGAGTGTTCAGGGCTGATCCACATGGCTGACTTGGGGATTCCAGAATTTGCCAGCTCAGGAGAATTGCGGTCTGTCAGAAGGGCTGGGAAGCGATTTCACACTGTTGGTCTGCAGCTTCACGCTTTCAGGCCTCTGTGTGACTAACCACTAGGCCTTTTGCTAAGTTGACACCATGGTGTGGCTGTCGGAGCAGCAAGGGGGGAAGCCTCTCGGTTCCCAGGGCAGTCTTCCCAACCAAGTCTCCCCCGAGCTGGTCAGGCTACAGCACTGTGGGGTGGGGGACAGGGAGAGTCTCAGTCCAACACTTCTGGAAAGCACTGAGCTGGGGAAGGCCGCCCTGCCACCACACGGAACGCTGCCCTTGTGGTCCCGCTTGGCAAGGCTGCAGACGCAACCCCAGCTGGGCGGTCGAGATCAAAAAGAGTGCGGTGGCCTCTGGGGATGCTTGAGGGAATTGCTGTCATATTTCTGGGCCTGCTGCTAAAAATGGCCTGCTTTCTTCTTTGTGGCTTGTGCTGGGTAGGCTGCAGTGTGGCGGCCAGGCCGGTGGGTGTGGTTGTGGTGCTTCGGCGAAGGGGCTCGGGCTGCCGGGAGTGGAACCTCATCCGATTTGTTGCTGTTTCTTCCCCTGGAGCTCAGGGGGATTCTGGCTGGCCTTGGAGTACTTCTGGCTGTCATCTGGGCTTCCCATGTTAGCAGCAAAGGGTAGCAGGAAGGGATTTACCCACAGTTGTTGAACTGAACTGAGCATGCAATTGGCAGCATTTTATTCTAAGAAAGGATGGGCTTTTAAGATTTGGAAAGCCTTTTAACTAATGCTTCGAGGTCCACAGCTTCTCATCTGAAAGGAAGAACATTTCCTAGAACCTGAGATGTTCCCGTGTGTGGCACCTGGCTTTCAGTCGGTGATGGTTGATGCTTGATGTCTGTCTTGGCCTTGGGCAGCACTGGGTTTCTCTGGCTGTGGGACGGCATCCCACATGTGTGGAAGCATCTTGGGAACGGCAGCACCACCTGTTCCTTCCTGTTTTCCCCACGAGGCCAGCCGTGGCGTGGAGGCCTCAAGAAGCTGAAGGGACCGGTCCAAGAAGCCGGCGGGGCCCGGCGGTAGCGAGGGAGACAGTGTTGCTGGGACCTCCCGTCCTGGGTGTCTCCTCCCTTTCCTGCTGCAGCACCCAGTCAGAGTAACACCGTCCTCGTGTTCCCTTCCCTTCAGGCTGCTCCTCCGCACCTGCTTCTGCCCAGGGAAAGCAGTTTTGGCTTTCTCTGCACCGCTGCCGTTGTCCCATGGTCATGAGGGCCTCAGTTCCTGCTCTCCTAACACCCCCCTCCCCCGATGCAAAGTGTAAACCTTCAGGAAGGTGCTCATCTGTGCTCTCTTTAGTGTGTCGTGTGCTGTTGCGCTTCAAAACCCACTAAGGGAGCGATGCTGAGCGTGCAGCCTGGCTGGGGAGGAGAGGGGCCTGCTAGTTCTGAGGCTGTGGCAGCTCTGTGAGGCGGGAAGCCGGAGCTGCTGGTCTCCAACAAGAGCTGCTGCAAGCATCCCATAATAGAAGGCAACCGAAAAAGTGGCTGGAGGATGATAGAGGAGCTGGCCAGAGCTGCTCCTTCCCAGTATTACAGTGGTCTCTCTCGCAGGCGGCTGTACCCCGAAAAGTAACAACTGCCCCAGGCGAGGCCCTGCATGAACATACCTAATTCATGGCAGGCTTTTCCCTGGCCTTCAGTGTTTCGTCAGTGGCTGTGCTCACTGCTGGAGTAGGTGCACCCCACACTCACCTGGCGGGACTCTCCTGTGACAGCCGCAGGTGTGCTCTCGTTGCTCTAGGTGAGCTGTGGTAATTCAGGGGGTGTGCTTTTGAGGCACTGCCCAGAGAGCAGACAAGAACGGGACGGGAGAGGGCTCTCTTCTGCAAGGGCCCTGCTTCTCTCCTGTGTCGTGGGAGCAATTCAGCATGGACTGAGCATGGAGATCCCCCTTCAGATCACCGCTCAGTTGTAGGGCTTGCTGGCTCACACTGGGCATTGCTTTTATTTCAGTGCGGCCTGCTTTGTGGAATGAGACGAAGCTGTCCTAGGATAGGGTGCAGGTCCCAAGAAAATAATGATTTAAAAGTTGGCGCATGAAGGAATCGTAGTCTGTCAAGGGGGAAAGCGTCTGCAGAAGCTCGAATGAGCCAAGTGGTGGGAATGCAGCTGCGGGACACAGCAGGTATCTGCAGCCGTGGGCCAAAGATCTGTCTGGTCCCGTGTGTGTCCAGACAGATGTTTGCAGTGAGCTCGTGAGTGAAGGACGGAAGACGCAGCTTCCTGGCAACGGTCCTCAGTGGCACCTCTGAAGCTGGGGGTTCCGTGAGACCTTCGTGGGAGCCCTTGGGCGTCCTCTCTTCTTCCACGAATTGGCTTACTTCCCCTTTTCAGTCCCCCTAAACGTGTGTGCCCACCACCAGCCCCAGCGGCGGCGAGTGGTGCGTTGTGCGGCCGTCTCCTCTTTGCCTGTCCTCGAGCACAGAGTCTCCTGTGTGACTGAAGGGCCCTGCACGGCAGTGGCCGCTTTCCCATGCCGGGGGGCTTACGTGTGAGCAAAGCGAGAAGACCGCATCCGCCCGCCTCTTTGTCAGGACTCTTCCCACGGGGAAGGTGGTGGGAGGCAGTTGTAGGGTGGGAGGGGGGAACGGTTGGGCTGGAGCTGTTGGGCGGGGGGGCCTGGGGTGACCTTGGCCTGCCTTCCTTCTCACAGGTGGGACTCAGTCGGTGGCGCGTGTCTGCTTGGCGAAGAGGGAACAGTCCGTCTGGAACAGGAGCGAATTCCAGGTATTGGCCTGCCCTGCCCTGCACGCCTCTCTCGCACGCTCTTTGTATCATGAGAGAGTGCGGAGGGGCTCTCGCCGCCCCGCTCTCTTGCACGCTCCGGGCCATTCCGCACGCTTGTGCCATCTCTCTCCTCCCCTCCTGCCCAGCCTCTCTTCCTAGCTGACCTGCAGGACAGGTGTTCACCTGCACGGGCTCCTCCTTGACTGACCTGTATGCATGGTGCCCCCCTGCCGCCTTGAGTTGGCTGTTTGGCCCCCTTCGCTGCGCAGTAGCCCATGGGGGGCGCTGCACACGGTCTTCCAGATGCAGCGCAGCAGGCTCCCTGGGGAGGGGGGTGAGGCCCGTCAGCCTCGCTCGCTGGCAGCGGGCGCTTTCCCTTCACGTGACCGGGGCTTGGCACAGCGCTCCCCTCGCGGCAGAGGCCCTGCTGGTGGGTGACGGATGCCGTTGTTGGCCCAGTCTGGCTTCTGGGACTCCGCGTGCTGGGGAAGGTGCTCTCCAGGCAGCTGTGCGCAGCCCTCCTTAGCAGCAAGGGTCGCGCAGAGGGGACCTGGACGGGGAGTGGCCGAGTGGCCTTGCTCAGGGCTCAGGCTGTGCCGGTCCTCGGGGCTCATCCTGCTTTTCTTTTCCTGGTGGACGCAGGCAGAGGGGCTTTGGAAAGGGCAGCAAGAATAAGCCGGCCGAAAGACTGTCCGAGTGATCGGACCCACGTCCCCAGTGGCCTTTGAGTTCACGAGGGGGAGCATGGTCCTCCCACCCTGGAGAGCCTGCAGGAAGTGGCTGCAGCGGGGGCTGCCCAGGCAGGGGGGCTGCCTGAGCCTTGCGTTGGAGGGCTGCTTGGCTGCTTCACGGCGTCCGTCAGCCTCTTACCCGTGTGGGGGAGGTAAGGGCCCCCGATCCCTGCGCAATGTGGTTTGGGTTAATCTCCCCTCCCCTGTTGTTGGGCTTCCTGGCCCACTTGCTGGGGCGGCATGTGCTCTGGCCGCCTGGGGGTCGCAGTGGCTCGGCAAGCGGGGCTGGCGTGCAGAAGCTGGTGCGCTGCACCGAGGAGGCAGCAGGGCCTCTGCTGGTCTCAGGCCGACTTGTGACAAGGGCCGAGACAGGAGGGCTGTGCAGTGTTTCGGTCTCAATTTTGCGCTGCCAGACGCACTGCAGTCGACCACCTTCCTACCGTAAAGCCGCAGAATTCTGGGTTAGTGCTGCCCGGCCGGCAGAAGTCGGAGTTGCAGCTGCTGCTGGGAGCTGTCGCACGTGCTTTCCCAGCGGGAGCCTCGGGTTCAGTCCCTCGTGGGGGCCAGGAAATGCCCCGCCTGGAGACCGGGAAAGCCCGAGGTGTTGCCGCTGGTCCAGCTGTGCAGCAGCCCTTCCGGGGTGCTTGAGCTGCAGGTGCTGCTTCCTGGGCCTGGGTCACCCCGAGCGGGGCAGCGCTGACCAGCCAGGCGTTGTTGTCACAGGTGACGCCTGAGCCCCTGCCCCCGGCCCGCATCTCCCTGGAGGAGCACACACAGCGTCCGCAAGGCACGGGTGGAAGCGGTGATGGAGAACTACGAGCTGGTCACTTCCCTGGGTGAGAGGCGAGAGCGCTGCTTCGGGGGGTCGGTCCTGCGCAGAGTGGGGTGAAGGCATGGTGTGCTCTGGCCCCGGGGGGGTGGGGTGGGCTCTGCTCTGCTCTGACAGGCAGGCTGGGGGCTGATGGAGGGGAAGTTGCCGCCCGAGGACCCGGTGCTGAGCTGCCTCTGAGCTGGGCCGGGCTGCAGCTTCCCAGCTGAGTGCTGCACGGGGCGTCAGCTTCCCCCTCTGGAGGGCAGGGCCTGCCGTGCTCTTTAGTGATGGTGGAGTCCCTCTCAGAGTCAGGGTCGCCCCCCGCCGCCCAGCCTGTGCTGCTCTGGCCTCACCGTGGGGCTTCTCGGCCCACTTGCGGGGCCGCGTCTGCTCTGGCAGAAGAGCCGCTCTGCACTGCGTCAACTCAGACTCCCCGGCCTGGGAAGCGTCCTTGAAAAGGCCGTCTGCAGGCTGGAAAGCCCTCACCCTGCCCTGGCCTGGAGGTTCTCTCGGGGAGGGAAGGTGGATGCTCCTTTCCCAGTGGGGAGGAGCAGCTGCCCCTCTCCTGTGCTAGCTGTGAGAGGCCGGGGAAGGGCGGACGCGCCGCTCCTTTTCCGAGCCATAGCTAAGGGCCCTTGCTCTTCCCCTTTGCTAGGCTACCCGGTTCTCAAGCCCGATCTGCTTTCTCGGATCGAACGTGCCGGAGAGCAGTGTGCTGGAGATCAGCTGGACTCGAGCAGGGGGATCCCGACAGATCCCTGCCCAGGTGAGTCACTGGGCTAGGCCCCACACGCAGTTATCCTGCCGCTTTTGCGCATCCCGGGAACGAGCGCTTGCCACGGGCCCCCCCTTTCCTGGTTGTGTAGGGGAACCTGGGACACAGGAGACCCCAGCAGGAAGGTGGGTGGGTCCTCAGCGTGCAGGACGTGGAACAGCCGTGCGGGGCAGAGCAGCGGTCGTCCCGCTCAGCGCTTGCTCTCCAGCGGGCGGGCGGCCAGCCGGCTGTTGCTTCAGTGGACCGGCTCCCGCCTTGGCAGAGCTGCGTTGGAGTCAGGCACCGGGAGCCATCTGCGCTTTTCCAGAGCCTCTGCCTGGAGACTGTGGTGTTGCTTCTGGGCAGCCCACACGTGTGGGTTTTTTTAGCCTATTGGAAGCTGAAATAAACACTGTCTTTCTGCTAGAAGCAGTTGCCCTCCCTGTAGAAAATGCTGCTGTTGCTTTGGAATTGCATCCCATGGATTTCCTTTGAGCTTCATTCATTTAGGGTGGGAATTTGCAGCTCCACTGGAGTTGCGCTGCCCTGGCCCCTCCGCTCACGGGCTTGTAGTCCCCCTTCCATTATCCTTGAGTTTCCGTCTCTGTCGGCAGTGTATGTGTTTGCAGCTGGACAATATCAGTTCTGTAGTTGGGGAAGAATCATACTGGTGCTCAGAAAGCGCAGATGGGTTTGTTTTAATTTCAAATCGATTAATAGCAACATTCACTCGCTAACTGGAGCACATTTCTAAGTTTGCACGTGTAGTTTTGTTTGCCAAAAATGCTAGGCTCTAAAAAGCAAAATGGCGTTTTCTTTTGCGGCAAAGTGGGGTGCTGGGAGTGCGCGGCGTTGGCACAGAGCTGATCCGAGCCCCAAAGTCCCTCCCCAGTTTTCCCTTTTATCGTTTAGACTTCGGCTGAGCCTGGCTCTGCTTGTGTTCTGCCGACGCCTTGGCAGCCTCCGGAGCGAGGCACTCCACTCTTGTTTCAAAAAGCTGCCCATGTGCCTCAGCTGAAGACGCGCTGTGCTGCTTTCGGTTTGGTTGTGATGATGGCAGCGGCAGGGTGCATGTTTCTCGATTCTGAGTCGCACGGTGGCGCGCTCACGCTCGGAGAGGCGCTTGGATTTGCGGGGCCGGTGGTGAGCAGCCGGCCACAGCCGCGGCAGACGAGGCCGGCTGACGCGTCGGCTCCAGGAAGGAGGAACTGCCCCGGCTGCCCGGCCCCTGCCGCTGCGCTGGCACAGGCCCCGTTGTGGCGAGTCTGGCGGGCGCTGCGCGCTGCCCCAGCCGTCCCCGGGCTGAGCGCTGGGTGCCTCCTCCTCCTTCAGGGCAGAGAAGGGCCGTGCCGGCGAGGGGCCGGGTGCCCGGTGGTCCTTGGCAGGCTGGGCCGCGGCGGAGCCTTTGCCTTCCTCAGCCCCTCGCCCGCCTGCCAGGAGCTCAGCTGAGCCGGGGAAGGGAAGCGGGCTCACCCCGCGCTCTCGCTCTTCTCGCCAGGCTACCGTTTCTTCAAGCCAGAGAGCCTGTCTTGGATCGAGCGGTGGGAGGACCTGGGCGTCACGGACCGCCAGAAGCTGGAGGAAGGCAAGCTGTGCACGGGCTCCTGTCAAGGTGAGGCTGTGGCTGCTCGGGTGCCGCCCGGCAGGGCCGAGGGTGCGGCGTGGCCCCCAGCCTCCAGCAGCCGGCGCCTCGCGAGTGGCGAAGCGTCCGTGCAGCGAAACGTGCCGGCCAGGTGCCGGCCCGCCCGGCGTGCGCCCAAACGAGTGGGGGGCTGTGAGCGTCGGCTCCTTCCTCTCCCTGCCGAGGGCGCCGTGTGAGGCCATCTCCTGCCTTTGGCCGCGTCTCCTGCGCCTGCTCCCGGGGGCCTCGGGGCGAGCACATTCTGCTTCCCACGCGACAGCCCTTCCGATCCCGGAAGGCAGCTCCCGTGTCTCCCCTTCGCCTTTCTTCCTGCAGGCTAAGCACATGCAGTTCTTTCAGGAAACTGCCCTGAAACACGGAAACAGAGCAAGTCGGAAGGGGTCTCCCGGGCCATCTAGTCTGACCCCCGGCTCCAGCCGGCTCCGCTCATGGCATGCCTGCCACGTGCATGTCCAGCCTGTCCTGGCCCCCCCCTTCTTAAAATGTAGCACCGCAGACTGGAGCCGGGTGCCTCCAGCTGCCTGCTTGCCAGGAGCCAAGCGCGGGGGCCTGCTCTGGGTGTCTGCGGGGACTCCTGGGGCCGCCTTGATGGGCCGGAGAAGCGCCCGCCGCTTACGCTCCCTCCCCGCCTCCCTTCTTCCGTTCCAGGGGCAGCTGGCCGCGGCAAGGCCATCAAGGAGGAGGAGGGCGGCCAGAAGGGCTTTGTGGCAAGCTTGGAGCGCTACCAGCTCTTCCCCGACAGCTCCCGAGCGGGGCTCTTCCTGGCCCCCAACTCCGCCCAGCTGAGGAGCCAGCCCCGCGTCAAGAAGGAGGAGGCGGCCTCGTGTGAGCCCAGCCTCTGCGGGCCGGGGCGCCCCTCCCAGGGCCTGGGGTCCGGACCCTTTGCCTGCGTGGTGTGCGGGAAGTGCTTCCGGCAGAAGCAAGGCCTCATCACGCATGGGCGCATCCACACGGGCGAGAAGCCCTACCCCTGCCTGGAGTGCGGCAAGCGCTTCCGCCAGCGGCCCAACCTGCTGACGCACCAGCGGGTGCACACGGGCGAGCGCCCCTTCCCCTGCCTGCGCTGTGGGAAGCGCTTCAGCCAGAAGGCGAACCTGGCCGCCCACCAGCGCACCCACGCCGTCCAGGAGGGCCTGATCAGCCCCGAGCCCAAGGTGCCCGTGCCGCGGGGCAGCCGCCAGACGGAGAAGCCCTTCCCCTGCAACGTCTGCGGGAAGAGCTTCAGCCAGCGGCCCAACCTCATCACCCACCAGCGCATCCACACGGGCGAGAAGCCCTTCGCCTGCACCGAGTGCGGGAAGCGCTTCAACCAGCGGGCCAACCTCATCACCCACCGGCGCATCCACTCGGGCGAGCGCCCCTTCCCCTGCGCCACCTGCGGCCGGCGCTTCAGCCAGAAGGGCAACCTCGCGGCGCACCAGCGCACCCACTCGCAGCAGCGCCCGCACGCCTGCACCTGCTGCCCCAAGCGCTTCAAGGGCGAGTCGGCCCTGCGGGCGCACCAGCGGACCCACCGGCAGGTCCTGGGCGCGGACCCCCTGGCCAGCACCCTCCTGGCGGCCCCCGCCCTCCAGCAGCCCCTGGCGGGCGACCCCGCCTCCGTGGCTGCTGCGCAGCGCGCGACGCCCGCCCCGCGCCAGGAGCTCGCGGGGGACCCGCCCCCGGGGGTCCACCGGGCAGCTCCGCCCGGGCAGCACGGGGCCCCTCACGGGCAGAGCCTCCCCGCGGACCCTCCGGCGGGTCCCCACGCAGCGGGCCCCGCCGGCCACCTCCAGGGTGTGGCCCCCAGCGCCGAACAAGCGCCGAAGCTTAGCGCCCCCCCCGCCGGGATGGACCCCCACACGGAGATGCTCCACTGCCAGCGCCGGCTGAGCCTGCCGGCCCTGCCCAGCGCCAGCGCCCACTCCGTGGTGCCCATGGGGCAGCCCCAGCCGATCACCTCCAAGCCGAAGAGCGTGCCGGGGCCCCGGCCGGCCGCGGTGGATGCCCCGAGCGAGATGATCCACTGCCTCTGCCACGCCAGCCGGGCCTCCCTGGTCATTCCGCACCCGCCGCACCTGGGGCAGCTCCAGCCGGGGAGCAGGGACACCCCTGGCCGCGCCTGGCTGGGCATCCCTTGCCCGGCACGCACCCTTCAGCTCCAGCAGGGCGCCCAGAGCCACCCGGCAGCCCCCAATCCCAGACTGTGTTCGATCCCGGACTCCCTGCGGTAGCTCCCCTGCCCCGCAGCGACGGGCACTGTGCAAGCGCGGACTCCGGGGCCGGGCTCCTCCTCGGCGCCACAGGCACGGCCCCTGGCGGCCGGCGGGAGGCGCATGCATGTACCGCGGGCAGGCCCCGGCCCCCCCGGGCCCCCCGCGAAACCTTTTTCCTCCTGCATCTCCTGGAATAGGACTTGCGCGGCCGATCGGGTAATGCTGAGAGAGGTCGAGTTTCTGCAGCGGCCCTCCCCTCGGAAGCTTGCACAGGACTGGGAGGCCGAGCCCCGGGGTGTATTGTGCCAAGTATATTCCTTCATCGCAACACTCATCGTCCGTCTGCCCGTCCCCCCGTCCCCCGAAACCAGCACAGCCAGCAGCTCATCTATTGGACAGAGACCAGTCGAGGCAGAGAGAGACTCGAAGTGGGTGGCCCCGCACTCCCGTGGCCGGCCGGCCGGCTGGCAGCAGCACTGCCGTGGCAGCGCCCCTGGTCCTCCGGGAGGTGATGTGGGAGGAGCGCCCTCCTCCGGCCGCCTGCTGGGCGCGGCACGGCTCGCTGCGGCTGGAGGCCCGGCCTGGGCCCTCGAGCCGGTCGACGCGGGAGAGGGCGGCCGGCGCTCGCCTTGCGAGGACTGGCGGCACGGACACTCGCTGGGGGCCGAGCTGCCCCGCGGACGGCACCCCGGCTCGCGGGAGCTGCAGCAGCCGGGCCCTCGCGGGGCCCCGGGCCCCATCCTTGGGCGTTCGTGTGGGTGTTCGCCTGGATGCGCGCTGGAGAACGTGCCGTCGGAACCAAAGCGGAGCCGCTGCAGCGGCCGTCTCGTGGGCGAACTTTCCTGGTGCAGGGGCCAGCCGGGGGAGCCGTGTGGCCCGGTGCCAAGCCGCCGGCGGTGAACAGACCCCGTGACTTCCAGGACAAGCCGGCCTCCCTTGGGCCCCATCAGTGCGGAGCGGACTCCCACGTGCCGGCGTGGCCCGCTGCCTTTCGGCCTGGCCCGGCCTGCCCTTGCATGACTCGGGGCGGGGGCAAGGCACAGGCGTCGTGGGGGCGGGGGGCTGCTTCAAAAGCAGCGTGCTTCTCCGGGATGGTCCTTCTGCCGCAGGAACCTCGGATCGGACTCCCAGGGCAGATGAGGATGCTGGAAGAAAAACTCGTCTTCCTCTCTGGCCAGAAGCCCCCCCCCCCCGCTGGCCTTGTGCAGGTGTGCGGGGGGCACCCACAGGGGGCGCCGCAGTGCAGAGGCTCCTCTCCGAGGCACGGGCAGCAGGAGGCGGCCCAGGACGGCCCGAGACCTGCGAGGTGAGGAGTGGCAGCGTTGACCAAAGAGGAGAGTGTGTCGGTGGACTGGCCGCCGGGGGGCAGTGCTTGTGGCCGGCCGGCCGGTCGGTCGGGGTGGGTGGGTGGCAGCGGAGTTGGGACAGGAAAAAAGCAGAAGCACTTTATTGGTGACCCTCTACCAAGGATCGCTCCGCCCCCACTGTGACCCGCGGAGGGCACACGGCTGCCCTGCTCTCTGCCTCCGTCGGAGGGGGCTGGGCTGTGGGCCGGAAGGCCAGCGTGTCGGCGCGAGGGCAGGTTGACTGGCCGCTCTCCATAGCTGTGCGCACCCCCACCTGCGCAGCCGCCCATGTGCCTCCGGCGGCGTCACCTGGCGCCCAGCCAGGAATGGGGGAGTCTGTGCCTTAAGCACCTGGTTCTGTGGGAAGCTGTGCGGGAGGGACGCTGAGGTGCTCGCCGCTTCAGTCGAGCCGGGGCTGGCGAGATGCCGGGGAAGCCGGCGGTGCCCGGACGGGCCTGGGGTGACCCGCGCACAGGGCTCCCCGAGCCAGCAGGGCTGCCGCCGTCCCGCCACGCTCCGAGCGGTCGACTCGGGGCGAGGGCCCCCCCTCCTTGGGGACCCTTCAGCTCGAGTGACGTTGGTGCAAAGTCGCCCCTTGTGCAATAGGAGGAGGGCACCTCGGCGCGTCCGGATGTCAGGCTGGGTGCGCAAGGGAGCAGTCGGGGAGCTGGGGGATGAGAGCCGGTCCCAGGCCCTGGGGGGGCAGAGCGGATCGGGACTGACGGTGTGGGACCGGACCCCCAGGCGCCCCAGGGCTCACCTGCACGCCGGATTGCCGCCCCCTTTGTTACCCAAGTGCAGCTGTGTGAGGGGCGGTGTGCCTGCGCCCGCCCTGCCCTCCCGCCGCGGCCCATCAGCAGCACGGACGGGCAGACTAAATTGGGAAGCGGTCGGGGGGAGGAGGAGGCGTGTCGCTCCCCCGTGGGAACATCGGAGGAGCCCTGCCGGGCCTGCCCTGCCCGGCGTTCTGCTCGCGCCATGGGGAAACATGGCTTCCCCGTCCCATGCGGGCAGAACGGGCCACCTCGGCCAGAGGTGTGCTGCCCGGAGGGAGCGTGCGGGGGCTGCGCATGGCATGCCCACCGGCTCCCCGGGCCCTTTGGCTTTGGAGGCCCCGCGGGCACGTGCCTTTTTCAGAGCAGCTGCGTGCTGCAGTCGGAGGTGCCATCACGAGACGCTGCCCCCGTGTCCCCGGGAAGTGGCTTTTCTCACCCCGGCTGCCGTTTACGTTGTCCTGCGTGTGCCGTTGTGCACCCCCGGGCGGGGAGGCCCCTGCATAGCTCTTCCAAGCCCTTTGTCTTAACCGCCCCGGGCGGGCCGCTCCTGGCTCCCGGGCAAGCGGGGGCGTGTTGAAGAGGCTGCTCCCGGTGCAGACCCGGCCTCCCGCCCGCTCCCGCCGCTTGCTCTCCGCTCGCCACCGCCTGCCGGTCCCTGGGAGGGCCGCTCTGCCTCTGCCGGTTTCTCGGGAGTCTGCGGGGTTCTGCCCAAAGCCTTCCGGGAGCTCCCAGGCCGGGGCTCCGCACAACGCTCGCTGCCTCGTGCCCAGCTTGTCTTCCTGCAGGCGTCCGGCTGGCCACTGTGAACAGAATGCTGGGCTGGGTGCGCCCCGGATCGGGCCCCGCAGCGCCCCTCTCCGCTGAGGCAAAGTGGCTGCATCTGCTGGGGGCAGCTCAGTGGGAGGGAGGGGGCCGCAAAGAGATCTGGCGGAGGGTCTTCTCGCGTGGAGCAGCGTGAGGCAGGGGCTGCTGCTCGCTCCTTCCGTCCTTCCTTCCTTCTGGGGTGTGGCTGCCCCGTCCACGCCATCTGAGCCTCCTTGGCCTCGTGGCGGTGCCTGCGCATCCCAGACGGGCTCCTCTCGGGCCTCGGCGGGGCCAGTGCTTGAGAGCAAGAGCGTGCGCTGGCCGCCCTCGCTGGAGAGGCGGGAGCACTCGTCTGACACGAGCCTCCCGCCCTGCGTGGGCCGCAGCCCTCCGAGTTGCTCAGCGCAACGGGCCTGTGCACCTGCCGCGGCCTCTGCAGCTCCCGAGCCCCGTGCCCCACAACCTGGGGAGCGGCGCGGGCTCTGCCACCCCACCTTGTGCTTTTAAGGTCACGGCAGCCGAATGGCGGCTTTCGCTTCTGCCACTCTTCAGGGCAACGAGCAAAGGAGGCCGGAGGAGAGCGCTGCACGTGGCGGGCAGGCGGGCCCCCTTCCTGGCTGGGCGGCAGCAGGACCCGGGTGTGGCGGTCAGAGGAGGTCCTGCCGAGCGCCTTTGTCTTTCCCAGCGTGGCCACCCGGCGGAAGCGGCCCCAGAGCCGTCCTCACCAAGCGGGAAGGCCTCTCGGCGCCCTGTAGGTGGCGCTGCCAGGGCTTGGGTGGTGGTGCCATTGCCGGGCATGCGCGCGCACGCCCTGGGCCCATCTGGCTGTGTGGCTCTAAAAATGGACGCTGGGGAAGACTGCCTGCGGAGCCTTTTTCAGTCCCGTGTGTGTTGTCCTGCGGGTCTCATGCCTGCGACTTCACAGCAGAGAATCCCGGCTCTGGTGTCGAGGGGACCGTGCGCACATACGTAAACGTGGCAGGGTGCACACACAGGCGTACTCTGCATCATCCCTGTGGCTTTCCAGAGCACAAACTGCTTATTTTGACAAGGGCCCGGGCGGCTGAAGCGGGGCCGGAGCGTCGCCTCTCCACCTTGCCCCAGCCGCCTCCCCTCAGGCTTCCGGTGCACTCTGGACCCGCCTGGGTGCCGAGGGCAGGCTGGCCGGGTGTGGGGAGCACGAGGAAGTGGGGAGGCCGTGCTCAGCCAGCCTGATGGGTCCGCGTGGCGCAGCTCAAGGGGGCTTTTGGGGGCAGGGGGTCTTCAGAGCTGGGGGGACGCTCTGCCCGGCGCGTTCCCCAGGCCTGGGAGTGGTCCTCTCGTGTTCTCCCTCGGGGGTGGCGGGTGGGCCGGGGCCTCGGTGGTCTGCCCCATTGGGGGGCATCCTTTCCGTTGCCAGCTTGCGTCGCTGCTGGCACTTTCCGCTTGGCAGAGGCCTTTCTGAAGCGCGCTTGCGCTTTGCCAGACTAGCCTGGAGCTCAGTGGGCCGGGCCGGGCCGGGCCGAGCGAGCGCTCTGCCTCTTGCGCTTTGGGCCTCTGGCTTCCCTCCGCCCTGCCGTTCTTCCCTCTCCCTCCGCAGCAGCCCGGTGGTCACATGTGCGGGGGAAGGAGGGTGGCTCACACTGGCGCCAGCTGCCCCCCAGCCGCCCGATGTGGGGCCGGGGCCCACTCGCCGCTTGTCCCAGTCTCCGCGAGGCATGTCCGCCTGCCTGGCGGAAGGCGCTGGGGCTGCTCCGCCCCCCTGCCGAGACGGTCCTCCTCCCTCGGTAGGTGACCCTGTCAGTAGCCCACGGCTGGCTGGCTGCCCCTGAGCTGAGCCGCAGGCGAGGAGGGCCCGACTTGGGCCGCTGGAGGCCTGCTGGGGAGGCTCTGTGGGCGCCGCTGCTGGTTGCCTCGGCGGGGGCCGTTTGCCTCCCCTCTTGGCACATCAGATGGGGAGTGCCTGTTTTTCTCAAGCTGCTGGAGAGGTAGAAGTTCAACAGATGGCGATACCCTCCCATGCATGGAGCAACTGCACCCGCTAGCTTCCGCCTGTTCAAGTCACGGGGTTGGTTGGGAGCCCTGGCGGCGACTGCGTGGACGGGCCACGAGGCGTCCTCTGCCGCGGCCCAGTCCCCTCAGGCGCTTGCCTGAGCCAGCAGCAACTGACCAAAGGGCGGGCGGGCGGGCCTCGCTTCCAGGCGAGGATCACACTCTGTGGCCGGGAGGTGCGGTTCCCCGAAGGGACAGCAGACATGGTGGCCAGGGTTGCTGGGCTTGTAGCCAACCGTCTGGGGGGCGGTGCTGGGGCAGGGCTTGGGCTCCTGGGTCGCACATTCAGACCACTGCGGAGCCGTGAGGGTCAACAACGGCGCCCCCGAGTTCGGGGTGCCTGGGCAGTGCGCGCTGGCCACACGGATCTGAGTGGTCAATGCTCCACGGGGACGGGGCTGCATCCGTTGCAAGCGCGTTCCACTGATGCCAAGGCGCCTTAGCCGGCTGAGGCGAAATTCAGCCGCAACTGGACCACCGGCTCTGGGAAGGGGCTCGGCCAGCTAACAAAATTCTCCACCCCTCCGCAGAAGGGACTCCCGCGCAAGAAGCCGCCATGGCTGGCCCAGCTTAGTTTTGCCTAAAACTGGTGAGAGGGGGCCGGGGGCCGGGCAGGCTTTCCCTCCCGAAGAGGTCAGTTGCCTTGGAGAGGCCCGTAATCTGCAGAGTTGCAGGTGGAGAAAGCTTCCGCTTGGCTTTATTCTGCGGCTTGGCCCGGGGTGGGGCGGAGGGTGTCGGGTCGGGCTCTGGCCCCACTGCGGAGGAGGTCAAGCCGTTTGGGGGAACAGCCCGCCCCTGGCGCCCAAGCGGTCTGTTGGGTGCAGAGCTTGGCCGCAGCCCGAGGCACAGGCTCCTGCCCTGCCGGGGCCGGTGATCCGCAGCCGGGGCGGCTCCTGCTCAGAGGGCCAAGGCGCCCTGCCGGACCAGTGCGCGGTCCGGCACCGGCTCCTGCTGCGAGCGGCTGGCCGGTCGCTCGCAGTCCAGGTGCGGGAGTTGGCCATGCCCCGTGTCCCGCACGCTCGCCCTGCCCGCCCGGATCCAGCCCGGCCGCTGCCCAGAGAGGCCCACCACCGAGTCCCCCCTCGTCGTCCGCCTGCGCCGCTGCGGGCGGGCGCCCGTGTTGGTGGCCGTCGCAGCGTCCTGTGCTGTCGCAAAGAAACACGTGTGAATACTCCATGGTGTGCTGAAGTCGTCTTCTTCATCCTGGGCCCACTGCCAACACGCTTCCGTGGAGCCGCTCGATCCATCTGGACTCCAGCCGGACAGGAGGGCTTGGGCAAGCTCTGCCCCCTCGTGGTGGGCACTGGGGACCTGTGGCCGCCTGGCCGAGGAGACCTGGGCCGTGCCCAGGCGTGGAGGCGGCCTCCCTGCTGGGAGCGGCTGCCACAGAGGTGGCCCGGCGCGCGAGGCCGGTGCCCCCACCGGTCGCTGTTGGTGGAAGATGTTCTGTAATGTTGGGGGCCCAAGCCCTACCCTGTGCCTGCACCCCCTTTTCTCCATGTTTCCCATGAGCTGCCTCCTCGAGACACGTTGGTAACTTCATCCCCATTAACCCAGACTGGCCCCATAGGGCTATTCCAGATGTATTATTATAATTATAATTATTATGTTTTATTATTTTCTGAGCTATGTTTGTTTGCAATAAAGGCTTTCTTACAGTTGGTGGAGCATGTCCTGCCCGAGTGGCTGGCTGGCTGGCTGGCGAAGAGGGCGGCCCCGAAAGGCCGGGAAGGTGGGGCTGGGTGGGCGGGGAAGGGATCTTGAGGTCGCCCGCTGGCCTTGGGCTGACCAGTGGCGGTGGACGGGGTGTCTGGGTGCTTTCTTCTTTTCAATGGGCTCGGCAGGCGGCAGAAGCAGGACGCTGGTGCCGCTTCTGGCGTGCCAGCCCGGGAGCCTTGCCGCAGGGCCGTGTGCCAGCACGCACGGTTCCGGGCTGCCCACCACACGGGTGGTTTGTGACTTGCGGGGCAGCAAGGAGGCCAGGGGGAGGGTCCGGCACTCTCCACGCACGGCGCGTTCTTTGCGAAGGCTCCCACGAGAAGAATTTCTGCCACCAGTCGGGTGAACTGCCTCTGGAGCTTGAGTCCAGAAACACAGACGTTAGAACTCTTTTAAAAATAAAATGTGGCCTTGTAAATGTGGCCAGTCTTCCATATGGGGAATATTTAGGGAGAAATCCCCTGTAAAGCATTGCGGCCAAATTTCTACCTATAAAGCGAGTATATAAATGGAAAAAGATGACGGGAAAGTGGCAATCATGCTTTACATGGAAAAGCCAGTCTTTATTTTGTGAAACGTCCTTGAGCGGTGTTGGATCTCGCAAGGTCTAAGAGTCTATTGGTGCAGCAGACTCTGCTTTTGTCGATGGTGGTCCCGCCAGCAAATCAGGAAATGGCTAAGCTTGCCTAGCAAGAGCCCCGGCCGGGACCAGTGGGCCTACGAGAAGGCGGGGACGATGGTCTAGGTTGCACCTGGATGGACACAGCGGTGCAGTGAGGCTGGACAACCCGGAGGAATGTTGTCCGTGGGGTCGTGAGGAGTCGGACACGACCTCGCAACTGAACGACGCCTGGGTGTCTGGTGGGTGGCAACTGACCAGGGCTACGCGCGAGGGCCGGGCAGGGCCCCAAGGCCTCCGCACAGCGCGCCGTTTGCAACGCACCCTCGTTCCAAGCAGGTTTCCTCTCCCCGCCCGACGGTTCCCTGGATGGCATCCTCCGCTTGGTGCCGTGAATCCTGCCCCCACCCCCAGCCCCACACACGCCATTTTGAAGCTCTGAGGCTGACCCGGTGCTTCAAAGGGCAGGCCTCCTGTGCCTTTCCCTGGGCCTCCGACCAAGGTGAGTGAGAGGCGGGGATGTGGCGGAGGCATGCAGTCACGCGCAGGTGGGAAAGGTGGAGGTGGCGGTTGTCCTTCCCATCGATCGCGGACGCGCATGGTGGGAGACTCCGGGCGGGAAGAGCATCACGTGCCGAGGAACCGGTAAATGCCGGCATTCCTGTCCCCGGACCGGATGGCCCTGAAGCGTGGCTGGCGCAATGCGTGGCTAGACGTGGCTGCTAGTCGTGGTGGCTGTCGGCTACCGCCAGCAGGAGCGGTGGCAAGCTGCTCCGAGCCCTGGCTAGTGGGGGCCGCTGGAGGGCCTGGGCTGTTGCCCTCTCTGGCTTGTGTGCTTGGCCAGTGGTTCCTGCCAGGGCTCGGTTATGAGGTGGCCTTCAGGTGAAATACATTCTTGTTCATAAGCGGCTAGTGATCTGGCGGTTGCAGGCCACGCCTTCGGTGGCCTGGCAAGGGGGCCTGGGTTTGGGCCCTCCCTCGGGTCTGCACGGGAGGGGGGCAGAAATGCCTCCGGCGGCCCCTTTTCTGCAAGGCTTCCTTCAGACGTATCTGGCACAGCCCCTGAAGGATGGTGCTTTCCAAGAGAGCAAGGCCATTCCCATCCCTGCCCTTGCCTCCACTCCTGTGTAATTTCTGCATGGATCATAAAACATGATCCCCAGACAAGACAATCCAGTTGGGGGAAGTCGAAGGCAGAAAAAGAAGAGAAAGTTACAATATGGAGAGGACGGCACAGAACAGCGACCATCCAAACAGCTCCTTCCTACCCTGAATATCCTTGATACTGGAGGAAAATCCCGTTTTTAAGTAGCGAAGACTAAAAGGGGTTTGCTTGACTAACAGGACCCGGTTTGGGTAATTTCGCTACGTGTTGATGGAAGAAAACCCTGTGCGAAACAGCCGGGACCCTTCGGGCTGACCAGGGACGTGAACTTGGCTCTCCCGGGCGCCTGAGCCGAGCCAGTCAATTCCCTCTCCGCCGGCTCCAGCGCTCGCTCGGCGCAGCAGCCAAGGGGTTAACGAGGCCGTCTGCCAAAGCCCCTTTGTGCAGCTCCATTCGCCGGATCCGCCAGCCGAGCCGGAGCAGGCCAGCCGGCCCAACTTCCATTTTGCGCACGACCGGCCGGGCGGCTCGGCAGCGGCGACGGCGACGGGGCGCGCCGCGCACTTTCGCGGGAGACGCCGGCGCCATCGGAGGCCGCCGGGTTCCCAGCGAAATCGGCGATGCGCCCCCGCCGCGGGACGGGCTGCGGCTCCGCGGCCGGGCGGGCTGGATTGCGCGGCCGCTCCGGGTGAGGGCGCGAGCGGTGCGGCGGCGCGGCGCCCCCGTGCCCGGCCGGGGCCTGCGGGGAGCGCGACGCGCCGGCCCCAGGAGACTCGCTGCGGCGGCTGCCATCGCCTCGGCGCGGCGGAACTACAGCTCCCAGTGTGCAGCGTTGGAGCGTAAATCTTCAAAGGCTAACAAAAGAGCAGCCGGCTAACCTGACAGGCGGAGAGGAAGCGCAGGAGCCGAGCGAGCGGCGGGGCTGACCGCGACCCGCCGCCCCCGCGGGCCCGGCTTGCGCCACCGAGCGGCTGCGGCGCGTCCCGCCTCCGCCCCCGGCCCGGCGGTGGCCGGAGAAAGGCGGAAGACGGGTGGACCCCGGGCAAGCGCCCACCCCGGGCAGCGAGGCGCCCGGCCCCGCCGGGGGCTGGACTCCCCGAGCCTGCGCTGCAGAGCGGGGGGGCATGGCCGGAGGAAGCCACGCTCAGGTAGGCCCGGCAGCGCCGGCTTGGGCCGGCCGGCCTCTCCCGGTGCATCACCGGCCCCGACCCGCCGGGGCGCAGGGCGGGACGCGGGGCCTCTGCGAGCCGCAGGCGCCCTGCGGAATTGGAGCGGGCGCGAGGGGGGAATCACATTAGAGCCCGAGGAGACCCGAGCCGAGCCGAGCGAGCGGCGAGGTGCCTGTCAGGAAAGGCATCCCTGACCCCCCGCCGTGAAGGCGGCTTCTGACGACGGCTCGAGAGGCGGGTCGGGAAGCACAAGCCTCTCCTCTTGCCGACTTCCTGCCTGGTGCAGCAAGATGACACCCGCCGTGCCGTCCTGCAGGCGCCTCCTCGCCGGCAGCCAAGTCCTCCGGGGGGGCCTTGCGGGGGCCCTGGGGGGCCCAGCCCCCAGTCCGAGAAGCCCCTCTGCCAAGAGCACGGCCCTCTTCCCTGCTAGTGGTGTGGGGGGGCCCAGACCAAATGAGGGGCGGCTGGGGGCACCCTCGAGGCAGGGAAGCGCCACTGCCCGGAGACCCTTACCTGGAAGCGGTCGCCTGCTTTTGCTGGGTGCAGGCACCATGGCATCGGGGCCAGCTAGGGCAGGAAACCACAGGGGAGGCAGAGGGGCAGGCCGGCCGGGGGGCCAGAGTTAGCTTCCCGAGCCCAGCTCGGTTTCTTCAGAGAAAGGCCATGCGCCATCTCACTGCACACGCAAACAGGCTCAGCCTTCCGTGTGTTGGCCTGCACTCCCACCATCCCCAGCCAGATTGCCCAATGGGAACTGTAGTCCAATATATCCAGAGGGTGCCGACTTGGCGACACCCGGTGAAGCCCCGCCATCCTTTCCCCGGAGGGTTTTAGTGGCACGAGTCAGGGAAGGCCGGGAGACCCTTCCCCTGCAGGGTCCTTCACTCGTTGCTGGAAAAGCCTCAGAAAAGGTAGGTGGGCAGTGGGGCGCCCCCTGCCCTTCGGCTCCAGGGCCGCTATCGCAAGGGGCACAGGGCTGAGCTCAGCGCCCCTCCTGCAGGGGGAAGCTCCAGGCCGTGGCTCTGGGTGCGGCTGCGAAAGGCTGGGCCGGAGCCCCGGGCGCTGCTACGAGCAGCTTCCGAGTGAGGCGGCCTGCGCTTGGATTCTGCCCAGGTGGCTCTCCAGCCCCAAAGGTGGCGCCCCAGGTAGCCCGCCCTTTGCTGACGAGCCCCCACGGGGGTCCCTGGTGCGCCAGGACCCCTGTGGCTGGCGCCCCTCCCTCCAGTGGCCCCGAGACTGGCGGGTGGGGAGGGGCCACCCTCCTTCCCAGGGCGGGTGCCGCCACCACAGCGGTGGGCACGGGGGCTCAGCGGGCTGCTCTCGTTGCAGGTGCCGGTGGCCTTCGAGGACGTGGCGGTCTCCTTCTCGCCGGAGGAGTGGGCAGAGCTGGCGGAATGGCAGAAGGAGCTTTACCGGGACGTCATGGCGGAGAGCTATGAGCTGGCCTCCTCGCTGGGTAACGTCCACATGCCAGCTTCCGATTGCCCCCTTGAGCATCTGGGGCTGCGCTAGGGGGCGTCCCCTCCCCTTCTCGCCCGTGGAGGCACATGGCTTTGGGGTATTTCATGCATGGTCGTGTCACCTACCCTGAGTCCTGCGGAAGGGGCAGGTTAGAAATCCACGAGGCGGGACGAAATGGAGGGCGGTGCAGCCTCTTGATGGGGGTTGGGGGGGCTCTGCGCACCTCCTGGATTCACCCCCATTGGCCAGGCACGCCCTGCCCAGCATCAGGTGCCTGTGGGATGCTTCTGGCCAGGGCCGCCTAATCACGGGCTACGTGGCAAAGGGGAACGTGTGTCTGTCTCTGTCTGTCTGTCTGTCCGTCTGTGTCCAAGTCCTGACGTGCGTCTCAGCGGGAAAGCCAGTGTCCCATCCGGGGGGGGGTTCGCTTCTGGCTCCACACGGGGGCACCCGTTAAGGGTGGCCATTTGGGCCTCGGCCGGGGACCTTCCGCCCTGGCTCTTGGGACCCTCCTGGCCAGGGGTGGCGGCAGCAGGCGGCTCGGCACCCCCAGGATGGCTGCTTGGGGTGCGCACGAGCAGGGATTCTGGGGCGCCTCCCAAACGTGGTGGCTGCTTTGGGCACCAGAGCACCCCAGGTTGGCCTCCTGTGGCAGGCTGTCCCTAGGAGAGGACTGGGAGGGACCGCCTCTGCCCGGACAACGCCTCCCATCCTCCCTGGGGGAAGCGCACCGCCCCCGGTGCACCTCATGTGCCCACCCACTGCCCCTCTCCCTTTCAGAGTGCTTGCTCTTCATCCCCGAGCTCCTCTCCCGACTGGCACGAGGGGAAGCTCCCTGTGCGGCCGTGAACCCGTGTCCTTCCGGGGACAGAGCCTCTCCAGGTAAGGGGGAGCCCCGAGGGCGGGCGGGAGGGGCTGCTCTCCTTCAGTCCGGCACTCTGCGCAGCAGAATCGTGGGAGCCGCACAGTGGCACATGCGCTTGGTTGAGGCCTCTTCGTGGGGGGCGGAGGGGGCCAGGGGGTCCCCACACTCCTTACAGGACTGGGGGGATCCGGCCTCACCGGGCAGGGCGGGGCAAGGAGAAAGTGAGGCCCCAGGAGGGGGGAATGGCAGCCCTTTCCCGAAGAGCCCAGGCTGCGGCCGGCGGGCTCCTGGCGCACGGGAGGCGGCCCTGGCCGGAGCGGGGAGTGGGCGGCGTGGAAAGGGCGGGACGGGCTGGCGGGCGGCTTGCTGGGGAGGGGGTCCCGGTGGGCTCCTCGCGTGGACAGCGGCTCACCCACGGCTCGCCCCTTCTCTCCACGCAGCTGAGGGCCCGGTGAGGGAGACGCCGGACGAGCCGGGCCCCGCCGCCCCGCAGCGCCCCGCCGCCGCCGCCGCCAGCCCCGCGAGGAGGCCTCGCGCCCGCCGCTCCCGGACGCCGGGGAAGGGGCACAAGCGGCCGGTCCCGCAGGCCAGGCGGGGGCCGGCAGGGGCGGGCCCGGCGCCCCAGGAGGCGGCCCCGAAGCCGCGGCCCCGGACGAGGGAGAAGTCGTACAAGTGCCCCAAGTGCCAGCGGAGGTTCCTGGGCCGCGTCGCGCTGACCGCCCACCGGCGCCTGCACGTGCGCAAGTGGCCGCGCGCCTGCCCGCAGGGCGCCGGGCGCGCG